>NC_133620.1:114615494-114693462 GCF_048593235.1 Sminthopsis crassicaudata | reverse complement strand
GAGAGAGAGACAGAGAGAGATAGATAGAGAGAGAGAGAGAGAGAGAGAGAGAGAGAGAGAGAGAGAGAGAGAGAGAGAGAGAGGGAGAGAGAGAGAGACTTTCAATTTAGGAAGCCAGAGGAAAGCTCTTTTGAAAGGAAGATAGACTAGAATGGAAAGAGAGAATTCCAGGAGGCACATCAGCCAGGAGGTCTTGAAGTAATCTAACTATGAAGTGATAAAGATTGACTTTGGGGTGGCAACAATGTCAGAAAATACAAAAGGGATAAATGCAAAAAAAAAAAAAAAAAAGGTATTAATAAAATTGACAGGCCTTGGTAACAGATTGTATTTCACAGAGAGAGTGAGGAGTTGAAGAGAACATTTAGGCTGTGAGCTTGGGTGATTGAGAGGATGTCAGGACCCTCAACAGTAAAGTAGGGTTTTGGGGAAAAGGTAATGAAATCAAAATTGGACATTTCTACAGTATATCCGGTTTGATATGTCCAAAGGCAATTGGAGACATGAAAATGGAGTTCAAGCAGAGAGGATTGGGCCCAGGACAGAGTGCTATGGAGCATCCATGGTTAGTGGAAATGACTTGATAAAGACATCCAACAAAAGAGACTAAGTTGTTTCTTCATTTATAAAAATGGGGATAATAACAGCAACTATCTCACAAAGTTGTAAAAAATCAAATGAGATATAAAGCACTTTGCAAAACTTGAATAAGCTCTAATTTTTCCCTTTCTCAATACATACACATATGTACACACACGCACATTATACTATATATATATATATGTATATATATATATATATATATGTACACTCACATATATGGATATAGTCTCACATGGGACACTAGGTTGCATAGTAGATATGTAGTTCTGGGCTTGAAATTAAGAAGATTCATCTTCATGAGTTCAAATTTGGCATCTGATACTTATTAGTTGTCTGACCTATGGCAAGTTATTTAACTCTGTTTGCCTCTGTTTCTTTATCTGTCAAATGAGCTAGAGAAGGAAATGGCAAATCACTGTAGTATCTTTGCCAAATAAACCCCAAATAGGATCATGAAGTATAAGAAACAAGTGAAAAACTACTGAACAAATAATCAATATATAGATACATGCTCTCTCTCTATGTATACATATACATGCATGCATATCGATGTGTATATATAGATATATAACATGTACACATATACTTGAGTGTGTACATACCAATACATGTACATATGCATGGATATACATTGGTATATTTTGGGTGTGTGCATGTGAACATGTATCTGCTTGTATTTAAAGCTAAATATCAGTAAAGGCTTAGCTAGAATGATAGTAAAGAAAAGAACATTTGGATTATATCCCTAAGCTTTTTTGGTGAAGCATCAACTGGTTCATAGAATTATAGAAAAGACTTTAGAAATCACCTAGTCCAACCCTATCCATGGGAATTTCAATTGCATGAGAAAATTGAGGCCCAGAGTAAATACATCCCTTACCAAGGCCTGAAAGTAGCAAATAGTCTTTTTGAAATTGTTAGAAGATGGAAACTGCACTTGATTGTTCATCACTGGTCTGACCTCTTGAGGTATTTTGTGTTCTTTTGAACAGAGATTTCTCTTTCTTGTATTTCTACAGGTATCCTAGTGCATTTTCTTTTGACTCAGTTAAGGTTAAAGTTTAAAATCATCCATCTTCTGACTTTAGACAGTAGATAGTATTAGTCTATTTTAGTTGAGTAATGTATTGAAAAAAAAAGTTTGTGTGTCTATAGGCAGAAATTTTGTACTGATGGTGACCCAAAAATTGTTATAATTGTTAACATTCATGTTTATTGTGGCAAGGATTACCATCTGGGCCCTGAGTGTCCCCAACATAAGGAATGCCCCCCAGCTTCCCCTGGGTTATAACCCTGGGTTAAAGTTATCTTTTCTATTTCAACCATGTCCTATTTGGAAGGGGATAATAGTGCCCGACAGATCTTTTGTTTAGTGCTTCTTATATATAGTAAAATACTGTAATTTAACAGC
Organism: Sminthopsis crassicaudata; assembly: GCF_048593235.1. Taxonomy (NCBI): domain Eukaryota; kingdom Metazoa; phylum Chordata; class Mammalia; order Dasyuromorphia; family Dasyuridae; genus Sminthopsis; species Sminthopsis crassicaudata. The sequence continues at coordinate 114,691,448 of NC_133620.1, read as the reverse complement.
TTGCTAGGGGAACAAGAATTTGTTCCAGTTCCTGATTTAAATGTTTATGCTAATTGCTATTTATTGGCTCAGATGCAAATGATAGGTTGGCCAAAGTGAAATTTTATGACGAGCAAACTCCCCCCTTTTGTGCAAATTGAAAAAGTGAAACAAGAGAAGGATGAAATGAGCCGAAGATGGTCTTAATGGCTGCTTTTTAATGGGGAAGATAAAATTAAGACTGATTTACGTGGCCAACTCCCCTGTTTTCTCTTATCAGCTCATTTGGCAGGAAAAATGGAAAAGTAATTGTTCCTCTTTCAATGTGGGCCTCAAACCATTATTTATTGGCTGAAATTAATCGCTGTTTATCCTTCATTCACGTGGAAACCGCTCTATCAGCATTATGAACCCCAGCAACCCAACTAGTCCCTTGCAATTTAGTCGACAGCAAGCTCAGATCCTGATGAGGCGTGCCTTAATTTTCTGGGCTGTGGGAGTTAATGAAGACTCCTTTCTTAGGTGGACATATTTGTATTTCTACAACATTAATAACAAAGACCCACACTTTCTCTTCAGCAGCAAGTAAACTTTTTTTTTCATCTAAAAGTGGGAAAAATATACTTGGAAAAAAATGGAGGAATAAAAAAAGGGTGAAGCTGAGAGTTTTTTGCTTGGAAGGTATCTGAAATATGTGGGACTTTGTAAACAAAGAGGATGGAAAGGAAAACTCTTGAAAGGAAGATATCTTGAAAGTTATAAACTGGAGGAGACACTTTTTGTTGATTGTTTCAGTCTCTTGTATTGAGTGATTCATCTAATTCACAACCTGCTGTTTATGTGGGACACCAACTCCTAGAATACCTCCCATTGTGTTTCAGAAGACTATCTGGGATTAGCAGGTCATACTCTGGATCCAAATCTTTGCCTGCTCAATCAGTAACTTTATTGAATATTTACATATCCAGTCTTTCTCCTTTTTGGGTTGATAGTTTTATTCTGTGTTCAACTGGCAGTTCAGTTGAATCATTAGAGGATTATATTAACTCTAGTGAAAAGGGCATATTTATCCATTGTGGTTAATACAGAAGTCATTACTAAAGTTGATTACTTCCATGTATTTCTAAACAAGAAGTGTTGCTGATGGTGATTTTTCCCAAGATCTAATTCTGTTTTCAATTTTACTTTTTTTTTGTGGGGGGGTGTGTGAAGGGATGAAAAGGAAGGTAGAACAGATCTAAAATTTCCATAGTATAGAGAACTTTCAGGAAAGAAATTCAGATCTATAACTTAAAGTCTGAGAAAGTTGTTTGGTGCTGAGAGATTAAGTGATTTGCCCAGGCTCATACAGTTAATATATATCAAAGGATGGACTCAATGCAGAGATACTCTGAAAAAAATTTTAACAACCTGCTCTCCACAAGAAGAAAATATATTTTAAGATTAATTCAAATTATTAACATTTTCTTTATTAACATTTTTCATCACCTTATTAAATTTAGACAATTAATAAAACAATAATCAAAACTCTGATTTATAATGTTTGATGATTTCTGAAGAATAAATTTAACAATCAGCTCAACTCTCACAAGCTGGTACAAAAGGCTCCAACACAACCTTGAATATATTTATTACTTCCAAAATTTTATTCAGAACTTTCTCCAAACTTTTATTCTTAATTTTGCAAACATTGGGTGATAAATGAGATGCAACAAAGTATAATGGGAAAAAAAATGTTGTAATTGGAGCAAAGAAAATCTGAGTTCAGGTCCTATATCATCATAGGAGCTTTGTCATCATGGGCAAATCACCTTACATTGAAAAGACTCAGAAAACTTTCTAACATATATCTAAATAAAAAAGCAAACAACAACAACAAAAATATTTTAGTTTTCCTTGGGGTAGGGAAAGATCCAATAATGAAGTCTCAGACCATAATGTGCTAAGTATAATGAAGCCATTACATTTTAAAAACATTATTGGTACGAGCTCTTTCTGTATTGTAACTCTTCTTCCAAAGATTGCTAATATCTAGCTTCTTGCATAGAAAAACTACAAGAGAATAGGATATTTAAATGCAAAAAAAAAAAAAAAAAAAAAAAAAAGTAAAAAAGAAAGCTCCTGTAATTCTCAACTTTCCCTTGGAAAGATTTTCTTGGGTTATACTTCACTATTGACTTTAGAGCCTAGACTATGGATTTTATAGGTTATCACTTTCTTTAAACTGTGTCCATTGATTGTCCATTAGAGTTTTACTGACCTGAAAAACAACAGTCTTAAATCCTCTTTAAATCATTTGAAGCTGGCTGTTTCGATAAACAAAATCCCATCCCATGCCAAGTTTTCTCCAATTTCATTGAAAGAGAATTCTAACTCATGAGGAAAGATAGAGAAGCAAAAGAAGAAAATGCCATTGAGAAATAGAAGATACATTAATCAAACTGATAACACACTTTAGCATCACAAAGCCTTTTCCTGTACATTATTTCATTTAAGGCTGATGATAGTTTTTTGTTAAATAGAAAATTAAGGCATTATCCCCATTTTACAGATGAGGAAAGTGTGGTTCAAGAAGTGAAACAATTGACTCAAAAATCAAGCAACTGGTAAGTGGTTCAGATTTCAAACAGTGCTTGTTTTAATTTGTCATATCAAGATATTGAGTCTTTATTTTTGTATATTTAAGAACATGATGGATAGGATGTTCTTGAGAGGCTGTCAGATGACCCTTAGGAGTCCTTGTCAAAACTTTTCATCCTGTGATTTCATCTATTTATTTTTAATGTTGTTGCATTTTTTCAAAGAGCTAAATATATGTAAGTCCTTTCCCTTACTTCCTATACTTAAGAATCCCTTGAAATGGCCTTCAAATGTTGTCATCGATTATGATGTGACTATCTTGATATTATCTTACCTTTTTATACATAGTTCTTTAGATTTGGCAGGAGAAACCCTGCAGGTGACATATATATTAACATTATTTTGGCTTTTCTTGTCTTCTTCCAGTTATATCATTACATTTCCCAAGACAGGAATTAACTAAGAATCAAACTTTTTCAGTTATAAAAAAGCTTCTATAATATTATTTTTTATGATTAAAATGTTATGATGATATAAGATTGTTCTTAGTCATCTGAGCTTATTCTCATTAGTTTTTGTAATTATTAGAGTCCACTTAGGTAATTTATAGTTGAATCCTTAATGCAGGCTAGCCAATAATTTAATGCTCTTTGGCCTTCCTGATCTTAATGCTTTTGACCTAAATTTCATAGATGATAGGGAGTACTCTCTGATATCACCACTCATAGAAGATATCAACATTGTGAGAGGCAGTATAGCATGGAAATTAAGAAGAAAAACCTACCTCAAGTTCAGAAATTTTAAGTTCAATTCTTGCCTGTTAGATATTGACTATGTCACTCAAACACTTGGTGCTTTAGGCAAGTCATTTAACTCTGGGAACCCTGGCAAATTTCTAACCCTGTATCTTGGAGAATACTTGCCTATCTATACTGGTAGAAGGTATTCCCTTGCTTAGAGTCCTTGTACCAAAAAAAAAACCAACACAAAAAAACATTAGTCTGAACCATTAAAAAGTTTTTTGGAATTATTGATTGGATTTATATATAAGTAATTGTCAAACTGTCTTTCTGTAGGCACCATAAAACTGAAACTACCTTTTGAATTTTCAAAATAAAATTACTACTAATTACTAATAAGATTTCAAAATTTATTTCTTGAAATTAAAATAGTTATTTCTCATTTTATGAATTATATTAATTTTCATGTATTTATATCACTCCATATTGTTGTTGTTCAGTCATTCAGTCATTATTTAATTCTTTGTGACTTGGTAAAGATACTGGAATGTTTTTCATTTCCTTCTCCAGCTTATTATATAGTAGTAGAAACTGAGTCAGACATATAGCAAGTACCTATGGCCAGATTTGAATTCAGATCTTCCTGACATATCTCTGGTGTGAATGATTGCCAAGCCCTTTTTAGGGATGTCAGCTGACTTTAATATTCACCTTAAACCAGCTCTTACCTGTAACCTGAAGAAATAATAGCATGAACAGTGGCCATACCCCAAGGAACCTGCTTAGCAGATGGTTAAATCAGATTGAAGGCAGCCAACAGGCTTCAAACCCATTGGCGAGTTAGGGTAATGTCTACCCCAAGCATATGAAAATTTCCTAGTTGAATAAAAATAATTTGTTCCAACAGTCATAATAAAAGTGACTGAAGGACTTGCTATGGATCACTTAGAGTTTGGGCAGGCATCAGACATCAATATCAGCCACTATATTCTGGGCCATTATAAGTCATCTTGATTTTTGTTTTGCCACTGGATTTGGTGGTTCAGGAAGAGGGAGAGTGAATAGAATTCACATGCAAATCAAAACATAATCCAGGGGGTCAATGGTTCTCTACAAAAAATGAAGGACAAACAACAACATATTCATTTTAGTAAATCTGTAATGTGAATTCAGTCTCATCTACTTATCAAACCACAGATATTCTTTCAGTAGACTCAGTTGAAAATTCTTATGTTGAAGGATAAAAGATGGCAACCAGTCTGGTGCATGCTGAGAACTATGGTATACCAACAAACCACAGACATTAGCAATCATGTTCCCCTACCAATTTACTGGTTCCATAAAATGCTTAGTAATGCTTTAGCCATTCCTTTTCACAATTATTCTGTCCTTATCCAGGCAGAGGAGCTACTCACACAGCTTGGAGATCATGGGATATCACATTTAGAACTCTCTGAATTTTATTGTTTTTCTTTTGTGTAGGCCTCTATATTAACCAGGAAATTAAATTGCAATACCACCTTTCACCAATGGATACCATCAATTAACACAATTAATTCTGTCATTAAGTCATATATAAATAATGCTTCTTCCGCATGCTGTGTTTCTAGGTGCTGAAAAGAGAGTAATCCAAATGTTAGAGTTATAGACTAAGATTTGGATTCTTCTAGTTTATTCCACAATTAAACATGGAGACAATCGCAACCACCTATAAACCAGCATCATTAGTGTTTTCAGTAAAAAATTTCTTCCCTTGAGAATCAGGATCTTGACTTGCTTGGTCAATCAATTAATAAACACATATCAAGCACCTCTTATATGCCAAGTATTGTATGAAATGTTGGGAATACAAAAAGGAATAAAATATATCCCAAAGAGATCACATAAGGGAAAAGGACCCATGTGTGCAAAAACATTTGTGGCAGCCCTTTTTATAGGGCAAAGAACTGGAAACTGAATAGATGCCCATCAGTTGGAGATTGATTGAATAAGTTTTGGTATTTGAATGTTAATGAATATTATTATTCCAAAAGAAACAATCAACAAGATGGTTTCAGAAAAGCCTAGAGAGATTTACATGAACTGATGCTAAGTGAAGTGAGTAGAACCGAGAGAATTTTGTACATAGCAACAACAAGATTTTATGATGATCAATTGTGATGGACTTTTCAACAATGAGGTGATTCAGGCCAGTTCCAATAGACTTGTTATGGAGAGAGCCATCTGTATCCAGAGAGAGGATTGTGGGGACTAAATGTAGATCACTGAATAATATTTTCCCCTTCTTTGTTGCTTGCTTTTTTATTTCTCATTTTTTCTTTCTTTTTTGATCTGATTTTTCTTGAGCAATATGATAATTATAGAAATATGTATAGAAGAATCACACATGTTTAACCTATATTGAATAATTTGCTGTCTAGGGGAAAGAGTGGGGGGAAAGGAAGAGAGAAAAATTTGGAACACAAGGTTTTTCAAGAGTGAATGTTGAAAGCTATTTGCATATATTTTAAAAATAAAAAGCTATTTTTTAAAGAAAAAAATAAAAGACCAGCTAATCTCAGCTCAGAAAGTGTCATCACCAGAGAAAGGTCACCAGGAGTAGCTAAGATTTTTGTACAAAATGTTCATAAATGCATGGACAAATAGCCACACAATTGAAAAAAAAAAAAAAAGGAATAAAAGACTGTGTTCTCAAAGACCTTATAATCTAATCTAATTAGTTAGAAAAGATTCAGAAGATCTGAATTGAAGTCCTGGCTTTGAAATTATCAGCTACTTGATCTTTCTGCTTCAAGTCTCTCCTCACTCTAGGCTATTTTCTACTCAGCTATCAAATTAATCTTCCTAGAGCACAGGTCCCATAGAGCATATATCCTATTCAATAAATTCCAAGAGCTTCCCACCATCTCTAAAATCAAATATAAAATCCTATGTCTGGCATTCAAAGCCTCCTACTTCAGAGGTCTTCTTGATCCTTATTACCCCCACATGCTCTGTGTTCCAGTAATACCCTTGCTATTCCTTGTATAAGAAATACATCTTCCAACTCTAAATATTTTCACTAATTTTTACTTGTGCCTTGGAACTTTCTCCCTCCTTGTATCTATTTGAAAGCTTTCCTGGTGTCCTTAAAATGTTAGCAAAAGCCGCACTTTCCCAATCCTCCTTAATTTTAGTGCCTTCCTTTTGATACTACCCACAGTGTATTCTATATATATTTTGTTTGGACATCATTTCACCTGTAAGGCTGTTAGCTTCTTGAGATCAGGGACTGTTTAGAGAATTTTTTTTTCTTTTTCCTTTCTTTGTATCTCCAATGCTAAGTGAAGTGCCTGATACACAATGGTTACTTAAGAATTACTAGTTGACATATGCACACATACAAGTCTTGTGGCCAGGGATGATAAGGATTAAGAAGGCTTCTAAAGTAGGAGGGCCTTTGAGTGCCAAACACAGGATTTCATATTTGATCTTAGAGATGGTAGGGAGCTCCTGAAATTTATTGAATAGGGATATGCTCTCTGGGACCTATGCTCTAGGAAGATTAATTTGACAGCTGAATGGAAGATGGCTTAGAGTGAGAACAGACTTGTATGTATTGATTCACTATATAGTTAAAGCCCACAATGACATCAGTAAATCTATGTTATTGAAAAGATTTTTAGGGAGGATCATTTATCGTTTCTCAGAGTGTTTTTTTTCCCCTTATGTGTTCATTTTTCTTATTTTCTTTTTGTGTGTGCTCTTGTTTATCTCTTTGAATACTGATATTTTTCAATGGAAGTTAAATTAAAATTTATATTAAACAGAAAACTATGAATAAGCAACTATGGCATTCTTTTCAAATATTTCTCACTTCCTGGAAATAAGGTACTTAGGAGAATAGAGGACTATATGTTATTCTACCATCTTTGAAAGTGTTCGCATAATTTCCAAATCATTCAGGTTACTACCAGAAGTTTGCTGACTTTGGTAATAGGGAAAATTTTTGGTTTTGACAGGTTATATAGCCTTTTTTATTACTTTTCTTATCCAAAGACTATTTCTATTCTTTGTAAATCCTCATTCTATGGAATATGATTGTCTCAAGAACCCCAGAAAGCTGAGAGAAGTATTGTTTCTCTACTTGATCTGAGATTGGGCTGCTACCATTCATATAGGATTATTTTGGTTATTGCATCCCTCAATTCTTCATGATTGCCCTTGTAAGGTCTAGTAAGAGAAGACCAAAAAAGTAAGGATGTATTACAGAATTAATTTGTTTCTAAAATTAGGTTTCTAGACCACGTAAAACCTCACAGGACTAGGGACAAGTGAAGGATCTCTGGAGGTGAAGAAGATAAGCATCCATTTGACTGAAGGCCAAGAAGAAATGACATGTTAAATTACAGACTTCTAAACAACTCCCTATCAATGATCAACTGTCTATTTTTGGTTAACAAAATCAACTATGACCTGAAGATGTGTCAAAAGATGAATTCTATACATAATAGTGAAGACAGATAAAAAAGACAATCTTCATTAATCAGAACTCTAGCTGATGGGTTCTATGTATCTTCCTCTGCCTCTTTCTATCTCTGTCTCTGTCTCTCTCTATACACACACACACACACACACACACACACACACACACACACACATATATATATATATATATATATATATATATATATATATATATACACACACACACACACACACACACACACACACACACACACACACACACATAGCCTCTTTTAGCTCAGCTCAGAGGGAAACTCGCCAGCAGATAAGATTACATTATCGTTCCTAGGAACTATTTCTTTTCACTTGTTTTGAACTATTTACTATATCTACCTGGAAAGAAAACAATAAAATAACAAGCAATGCTTTGAGCCTATTATGTTCCAAGGAAACCCTCCAAAGGTACTGCTTGGCAAATGCCTCTATTTATTTCAGAAATATTTATAATTAGGAATTAGTGCATGGAATGATTATGTTACTAATAAATGCTAGTAATCTTTAAAGTAGCTAGATTGCACAATGAATAGAGAGCCATTTTGTCGTCAAAAAGATATGAGTTCAACTCTGACTTCAGATATAGACTAGCTGTGTGACCCTGTGCAAGTCATTTAACCTCTACCTTCCTCAGTTTCCTCATCTATAAAATATGGATCAACAATAGCATCTCCCTCGCAGGACTGTTGCAAAGATAAAATGAGATTAGAAATTTTCAAATAATAAAGTGAAGTATAAATTCTAAGTAACATTTGAAAGAATAAATACTCTGAACTTTCTTTTGCAGACAAAAATTAGCCAGTCATTTTAATCTTCTGTCCTGACCCATTTGAGAAAACTCAGGCTTCTCTTGGAGAAGTACCAGTTTCTAGGAACTGGTCACTTTTTAACAAACTATATGATGGAATATTTAACACGAATTCAACCAAGTCTATTCAAGAATCATATGTGGCCTAACCACTGAACTCCATTCAGGTCTCTTGTGCCTTGTAAGAGATCTAGACTATGAGGGTCTAATGACAAGATATTCAGAAAGCATTGTCTGGTATATGGCCCAGATATTACTGCAGTGAAATGTAGAATGTTCCTGAGGTTTTATATATAAAGAAAGATGATAGAATTAGGATTAAATGTGTCTAAATTTGAATCTTTAATTACATTATAGATTTAGATCTGGAATATTAAATTTATAAGTGGAAATGGCTCAGAAAAGCCAATGTGATGCTGTGAATGGAGGGCTTGTCTCAAGGCTAGAGAAAACTGGGTTCAAGTACTGACTCTAATATATACTGCCTCTGTTACTGGGCAGATCATTTAATCTCTGATGGCTCTAGGCAGTTCTCTAAGAATCTAAATTGTGCAGAAGATGTCACTTGCATTTGTATGGGGAGGATACTCCCTTGGAAATGCCCTATACCTATGAACTGTCAAATCTAGTCCCAATCCCAGTTCATCACAGGTAGATTATGTTGGCAGATATTGTTCTCCCCTGAACTCAGTTAATATCTGGATTTGGAATCATATGACTTAAGTTTAAATTTTGTCTCAACAACTTACATCCATGATCTTAAGAAAAATTATCTTCTTACTCTATATAATTTTTCTCATTTGTTGAACTAGATGAAATTTAAGTTCCTTTCTAGCTCCAAATCTTTTATCCTGTGATCCAATTAAATACTTTTGAATGCTTTTCTTTTCAGGAACACACATAACAATCAATAATAGATATAACAGAAAATACAAATTTGGATGAGGATATATTATTTAAAAATAACTTAGAAAAAGAAATTGAAGAATCATGAAGAATTTATGACCAAAGAGAGAGAAAAAACAGGGAGAGAGGAGAGGGGCAGAGATTTATACTGAATTTCTCTTACTGAAGTCTCATTTCTCAAAAATATTTAGACCTGAACAAATATATAAGAATCTGAATCATGCCCCAATTTTTAAAAAATGGTCAAAAGATAGGAACAGGTAGTTATCATATGAAGAAATTACATATATATATATATACATATATATATAATATTCATATGAAAAATTTCCAAATCACAATGGATTAGGGAAACACAAATTAAAACAACTTCGAGATACTATCTTACACCTACCAGATTCCCTAATTTGACAAAAGGAAAATGACATGTTAGAAGGGATATGGAAAAATTGGGACACTAATACACCACTGTTGGAATTGTGAACTGATCCAACCATTCTGGCAAGCAATTTGGAACTATGCCTAAAAGGTTATAAAATTGTGCCTACCATTTGACCCAGTAATAACACTACTAGATTTTGTATCCCAAAGAGATAAAAGGGGGAAATACTTGCATTACAAAAATATTTATTGCAGCTTTTTTTTGTGATGGCAAAGAATTTGAAATCAAGAAGATTCCCATCAATTGGGGAATGGATAAACAAATCGTTGTATATTATTGTGATAGAGTACTATTGTGTTGTAACATTGAACAGGATGCTTAAAAAAAAATGAACTGATGTAAAGTGAAATGAGCATAATCAAAAGAACATTATACTCAGCAATAGAATCTCCTCCTTCCCTCCTTCCCTCCTTCCCTTCCTCCCTTCCTCCCTCCCTTCCTTCCTTCCTTCCTCTTTTCCTTCCTTTTGGAGGTTATACACATCAACAGTTTGCAATTTTTCATTGAACAACAAATTAGAACTCTTCATACTATAAATAAAGATTTTAAAATATCCTGGAAAATTCAATCAATAACTACAATGGGACTGGACTATTATTTCAGACTAAATTATTGTTTACAATTGCCCAAATATATTTTTCTTTAGTTTCCTCAGTGACAAAATGAGGAATAATAGCAGCTACACCCTAAGATTGCCCTGAGAATTAAAAGAAATAATATTCACGAAGTGCTTTGGAAATCATATAAAATATTAGCCATTTTATTGTTCTTATTGATATTGATATTAAAAAATTCCAAGGGCACAAAAAACTTCTTATTGATTCAGCAATTAATAAGAAAAGTACTCAAAATATTTATTTTATGTTTCCTTTATTGATCATCACAATTTTTAAAATTTAGTTCTGCACTCATAGATTATTCATATGCTGCAAACATAAATTAGCCCAAGTTTAGTATCAAATAAACAAGTGTTTGACATCCACATAGGAAACTTCATGCTTTAAATCATTCCACTACTAGAAAAACCTCAAAAACAGTATAATTCATGGAGACTTTAATCTTCTTATGATTCTCCTAGCCTATTATCCATTATCATCTTTCCTAAATGGAATTTAGTATGATTTCCAAATTTAAGACAGTAAGGTTAAAATAGTTTATTAAAATCACATGATATAAAGAGATAACATTAAATTTTTTGGCCATATGGAAAAAATACAACCAAGCTTCTTCATCTTGATGGAACTTTTCTGTGGATTTCAAACTTTTATTTGTTTTTGAAAAGTATAAAATATTAATATAAAATATTAATCAGAGGGAAATATACAGACTGAATACAATTTTGGAGTTTGACTCTTGAGGTCCAATAGAAGCCAATTGAAAAAAGTAATACTTAGAAATATCTCATAAGTCTCCAAGCAAAAAACTGAACATGAATCTATCAGCTGAAGAAATCAGAATCATGTGGGAATAGCATACATTCAGATCATACCTAATGTGTTTCTACTATAAGAAATGTTCTATAAATGCTTTCAATGAGCAATATATCTATATCTATATCTACATCTATATCTATATCTATATGTATATATATATATATCTACATCTATATCTATATGTGTATATATATATATATATATATATATATATATATATATATATATATATATATATATATATATATATGTATATATTTGTTTTGGTTTTTTGCTGAGGCAGTTAGGATTAAGTGACTTGCCCAGGGTCACACAGCTAGGAAGTGTTAAGTGTCTGAGGCCAGATTTGAACTGGCCTGACTTCAGAGCTAGTGCTCTATCTACTGCACCACCTAGCTGCCCCCAGAATATGTTTTTTATATCTTGATAGTGTTATTTAATTTTAAGAGACAGCTATTTTATCTTATTGGTCAATAGTTTATAATACTTTAAATATAAAAGAATAATATCAAGATAGCAACTTGTATCTCAACATTTTCCTATGAAAGATGATAACAACATTCTTATAATTTCAATTCATATAATGCTTTAAGGTTTTCAAAATGCTTTACATACATTATTTTTTAAATTTAGCAGTCTAAGATCATGAAGCTGAGTGAGATCTGAGGGTAATGTTTTGTATGCATTATCTCTTTTGATTCAACAGTCTTGATCATAAAATCTTATCAGAGCTGCCAAGGTTATCTTTTGAAGCAGCTCCTGACTAAATACTGTCAAAGAAAAGGATGGAAGAATTAAGTGTTCTCTTAAAATTTATCACTTTCACAAACTAAAGAACTTTCAGGCAAAAGAAATTAAATGGAATACTGCATGTGAAAAGACACGTGTTTAGAAATTATCTCAGAGACAATACACTAAATTTTCAAAGATTTTGTTTGAAAATATTTCTTGGACTTACATCAACTGATGCTGAGTGAAATGAATAGAACCAGAAGATCGCTGTACACTTCAATGTTGTATGAAGATGTATTCTGATGGAAGTGGAAATCTTCAACATAAAGAAGATCCAACTCACTTCCAGTTGATCAATGATGGACAGAAACAACAACACCCAGAGAAGGAACACTGGGAAGTGAATGTAAATTGTTAGCACTACTGTCTATCTACCCAGGTTACTTATACCTTCGGAATCTAATACTTAATGTGCAACAAGAAAATGGGATTTACACACATATATTGTATCTAGGTTATATTGTAACACATGTAAAATGTATGGGATTGCCTGTCATGGGGGGGGAGGGAGTAGAGGGAGGGAGGGGAGAATTTGGAAAAATGAATACAAGGGATAATGTTATTTAAAAAAATTACTCATGCATATATACTGTCAAAGAAAATTTATAATCATAAAATAAAAAAAGAAAATATTTCTTGGATGGTCTGAGGGTATACAACATTATATTTATTTAGGCAACTAAGAAAAAAATTTTAAGTGACACATAAAGGGCAGATTTAAGTATGTGTGCCCAACTTACTTGATGTTTCACCTTGAATGTTTGAGACACAATTGCCCTTGACTTACCTTTTCTCCTGCCTTCTCATTTTCCTTTAATTGGCTAGCTGAACAAAACTTTTCTCAATTATTTCGTCATTTCAAGATTACATATAACCTATACATTTCATTTTTAAAACTCTAGAATTTGGTAATATCTTCTCTGTAATATGGAGAGTTATAGAAAAATCAATCTAATTAAAGGTGTTATAGAGATGAGTAAGAAGCATTGAGGTCAGTACATTTCAATTAATTATATAGACCAATAATAATTAGTCTATAATAAGATCTATGACTAGATTTTTCTCATTGGTTCCACATTCAACCTTCTGGAAGGCAGTTTAATTCTGTTTTTTTTTTTTTTTTTTTTTTTTTTTTTTGCTAAAAATTACCCTATTTATAAAATTCAGCAATAAGAGTCAATTTGCCTTCCCAAAAAGTCACCAGTGACCTCTGAATCACTAAATTAAATATCATTTTCTTAGTCTCTGATCTTTTTCATAATTGTAGCTTTGAAACTCTCTTGATTGTAATGACCATATTATTTTGGTTTTTGTCACACTTCTCCAATTATGCCTCTTCCTTTTTTCCTTTTTCTACTCTCCAAAGTTCTATCTTCAATTCCCTTCTTGTCTTTTATACATTTTCCATTAATTATTTCTTGTACCCCTATTTCTTCAACTATTACCTCTAAGTGTGGCACCTCCAGAGTAAGTTTCTAGATTTGGTTCTTCTCTCCCACATCTTCCTCTTGATATTCAGTCTTTTGTACCTTTTGAATACATCTTCTTTTCTCATTTGATACTGCCACCATTCTGGTGCAAGTTCTCATTTCCTCATAACTGGAGTGTTAGTCCAATCCAGTGTTCTGCTGGTTGATACACATGCTTCTCAAGTCTCCATCCTCAATTTAGCAAAAAAAAAAATTGTCTAAAGTAAAGATCAGACTGTCTTTATCACATTTATCACCTTCAAGATCAAATAAAAATTCTCTGTTTGGCATTCAAAAGCCTTCAATTCCTAGCCCTTAGAACATCCCAATCTCCTTTCCTTCTTATTCTTCTACATATTCTTTAATTCAATGACATTTGACTCTCTCTGCCATTCCTTGAACAAAATACTCATCTTTCAGGAATTTTCACTAGATGTTTTCCTTGCCTGGAATGTCCTTCCTCTTCATGTCCACCTTCTGTCTTCTTTCAGGCCCCAATTAAACTCCACCTTCCATAGGAAAACTTTTCCCAAATCCTCTAAATTTCTACTGTCTTTCTTTTGTAGATTACTTCCTATTTAATCCATTTAGAAGTTGTTCATACATAGTTGATTCCATATTATCTCCTTCATTAGATTATGAGCCCTTCAAGGGCTGGGACTATCTTTTGACTTTCTTTGTACCCAAATACTATTTAGTAAGATGTCTAGCACATATTAGGTGCTTAAATATTTTTTCACTGATCCCTCCCCTAAATTCCAAACAAACATTTTCAATTACCAAATCTATATATTTTTAAAAATAAAGCTAATCCTATTCCTATCTCAAAATATGTTTTCCTCTATTTATGTTAAAGATAATAGTGGTCATATCATTAAAGGCAATACTATTCTCTCAGTATCAGAGTTGGAAAGTAAGGTGTCATTGTTTCTTTTGTCTTCCTCTTTGATCATCCAGCTAGTCATCACCTCCAATGATCTCTATATCTTCATAGTTTTCAAATTATAATGCCCTAGTTTAGGATCTCATTATTTATTCACTGGGATTACAATGTCCTAATTGGCATATATGACATCATATTCCCCCTTTTAATCTATCATTTTCAATATCACTCTATTAATTTTTCTAAAGTACTTTCCTGCTACAAAATTTTTAATGGTTCAATAATACCTATTGAATAAAATTCAAATGCATCTGTGAGAACATAACTATTGATCAATCCCAAAAAAGAATTTAAAAAAAACTGGCAGCAATAGGGAGCTGCCCGCAGCTGAAGCTCATTCAGAAAATTGAGAGGGGATGGGATGGAGTCATGCCCAAATTACAGGGCTGTTGGCATGGTCCCTGTGTTGAATGTGTCAGTTTGGAAATACAGTACTTAAGAGAATTCAAACAAGTTTACATACTTAGTTTTTTGGATTCTTTCCTGACTGTAGACTATGTTTTCCCTTTTAGCTCTTTGGGATCTTAATGCTGTCTGGCACATCTCTGAAGCTTCTAGATTTTAGTCATATTTTTGCCTCTACTCATTACTTGCCTAATTTCATGTAATAACAGATGATTTTAAACAATCCATAAATTACTTCTGATCTTTTATTGTTATAATCTTTAATGGTAAAAATTATCATATACAATCCAAACTCTTCCCCACATATTATAATCTTTAAAGCGCTAAGCCAATAGTTCTGGCAATATCAACTCTTGTCTCCGAACTGAGAAGTTTACTATTTATTTTCCTCCTCCCAACCATATAGCCATTCTCTAGCCAAACTATATTACTTGCTATTCTGTTTACACCCCTCCATGTTTTTCTTTCTCTGCATTTTTGTTCATGCCATTCATTCTCTATGCCTTAACTTTTCTTCCACTTGTAGCTATTAAGATCCTACCTATTGTCATGGCCCAGCTCAAACACAACTTACCCAGTAAATTCTTTCTAAAATTTCTTAGGTAAAAGTGCTCTATTCCTCCTTTGAAGTGACACTAAATTTTGCACCATTCTTTTGCAACATCACAAACTCTACTGTATTTCCTGTTATTTGCATGCATACGTGTCTTTTCTATCTTTTAATTGATTATAGGATGTTTGAAGGAAGGTCTGCTTAATTAATATTTGTATTTGTAGAATGATTGAAAGAGTAAGTTGTTCAGTAAGTTGAAATAAAAATGATAGTTATTTGGGGATACACATTGAATTAAGTACATTTCCAGAGCTCCATGGCCTTACTAAAAACAGTAGATACCAGGCCTAAGAATTATCATTGTGAGCAAAGCTATTAAAGATTCAAGCCACGAACACTGAATAATATGACTCAGTATTTTTCCAGAATTTGTGCAATGCAAAGGAAATAGAAACCTATCTTCAAAGGTGATGTCAATTGTCCTTAAAAAGTATGAAATCTTTGTTAATTTCCAGGTTTTTTCCAAAATTATCCTCTGGAGTGTGTGTGTGTGTTTGTGTGTATGTGTATTTTTGTATAAGTATCTGTGTGTGTATAAGTGTGTCTGTAAAATGCCTGTGTAGATTTAAAATCCATTATCCATCAGGTACTAATGTAAGCAGGTTTTGTGAAGGTAGAATGAAGATGATAATAATAGAACCTCTCTCCCAATGCTGTGACGATAAAATGAGATATTTCTAAAGTGCAATTCAATCCTTAAAGTGTTCTAGAAATACTAAATGTTGCATAGATCTAACTTATTTAACCTCTCTTGACCTCAGTTATCTCATCTCTAAAGTAAAGACAATAAAGCAGATGGTTTCTCACAAAAAGGGATGTAATTTCTAACTTTTAATGATAGTTGTCTCATAGCCTCAAGGTGATGTGTTATTTCATTTATTTGTTTGTTCTCTCCAATGATTTAGCCCAACACAGATTGATTTGAGAAGTATTTATTGATATTGGGCATGTAAGTAGAAATGTTAGATGAGGCAAATGACATCTTTAACACACTCCTATTCCTTTATTGGAAAAAAAAAATGGGTTGAATAGCATTATTATATCTTGTGTAACTAAGTTACCTTAGTGTCTTTATTTATGATTTTGAATATTATAAAGCTCTTGAATAAAGTTATTCAAATACAAGCCGACTGGTGGTTTAAATGTTTTCAAAAAAGTGCTCAAGATAAATTTCTAATTTTTTTTCTTACATCTATCAAATTGGAATGGGCAACTAGGTGTTGTAGTGGATAGAGTCCTGGGCCATGAGTCAGGAAGTCTCATGCTCCTAAGTTCAAATTTGGCCTCAGACATTTACTAAATGTGTTACCCTGGGCAAGCCACTTAACTCATAGCCCCTATTTCTACATCTGTGAAACGAGCTGGAAAAGGAAATAGCAAATCATTCCAGTATCTTTGCCAAGAAAACTTCAAACAGGGTTACACAAAGTTGGACACAATTGAAAAATGATTGAGCAAATCATGTTGTAAAGATCATAAGCACATTTTTAATAGTTTTTATTTACCAGATAGTTTCATGGGTAATTTTACAACATTGACAATTGCCAAACCATTTGTTCCAATTTTTGCTCTCCTTCCCCCATCCCCAATTGTCAGGTCAACCAATACATGTTAAATATGTTAGAGTATAAATTAAATACAATATATGTATACATGACCAAACAGTTGTTTTGCTGAACAAAAAGAATTGGACTTTGAAATAGTTTACAATTAGCCTGTGAAGGAAATAAAAAATGCAGGTAGACAAAAATAGAGGGATTGAAAATCCTATGTAGTGGTTCATAATCATCTCCCAGAGTTCTTTCGATGAGTGTAGCTGGTTCAGTTCATTACTGCTCTATTGGAACTGATTTGGTTCATCTCATTGTTGGAAAGGCCACATCCATCAGAATTGATCATCATATAGTATTGTTATTGAAGTATATAGTGATCTTCTTCTGGTCCTGCTCATTTCACTCAGCATCAGTTCATGTAAGTCTCTACAGGCCTTTCTGAAATCATCCTGTTGGTCATTTATAAGCACATTTTTTTTTAAGGTAACCAAAGGTTATGGACAATACACTAAGTAATTCTTTGAGAATCTATATAATTTGCTTTTTATGTATGGACATTTTCATTTCTTTTATTAAAGAATGCAATGAAAGAGATTTTTTGGGGGTAAGATATAAATTAAACTAGACAACCCCTGAGACCAACTCCAACTCTTGAGATTCTATGACAGTTTTCAGAGTTGGATTCTTTAGAAAGTCTAGAGTTATATGTCTTTAAACCTTCAAGTTGAAGTGAAGCACATAATCTGGCTCTCTCCCAAAAGACAGCAAAGGGGCATTTCAGACATTTACAATCTATGTGATCCTAGGCAAGTCACTTAACTTCTGCCTCCAGTTTCCTTAACAGTAAAATAGCATATCTTTTTAGGGTTGTTGTGAAGATCATATGAGATAATATATATAAAACACTGAGCATAATGTCTCACATATAGTAGGTGCTTTATACAGGCTTAGTCCTTCCTTTCCCCTTCCTTATCATTGACATAATATGTTAGATCAAGACTTCGGAGAAATACAGGAGTAAGAGAAAGAGATAACATCCATCCTCTCTTAGTAGGCAGTTTAGTATATTGGGGTGGGGGAATCTCACTTGATTTGGAGTCAGAGAAAATCAGAGGATCTGGGTCTGGATTCTAGTTCTCTTCTTTACTATTTGTGTGGCCTTGGGGAATGGACATAGATCTTTACTTATAAAATGGAGAACTTTGCTTCTAAAGGTCTCTGAATTCCTTTCTATATCTAAATGTTTCTCATTTTCTCTCCTCGAACTCCACACCTAAAGGTGTCCCAATTGTTATATCCTATGAGACAATTCTTGTAACTTTTATGCGATGATGCATAGTTGTATGAGGCAGGAAAATGGCAACATCTGGCAGGGAGTAAAAAGAGGTGGCTGAGTCTCCCTGAAAAGTCAAGTAATCTCATAGTTAAGAAGGGGAATTAACAAAGCTGCAAGTGGAAAATAGATTATTTAAGCATTCTATAATCTACTAAACTATTTTCAATGCATTCTATAGAAATCAACTATGAAATGTACTAAAAAGGCAGGCAAGATTTGAGAATAGTATTCTATAATACTCAAGGTGATATAGTGAGTTGTTATTTCACTATATATCAACCAAATATCTATATATCTACCACATCTACCCATGTCTAACAAATTTTTCAGTCCAATGAAACATCAAGGTAGCATTTCCTAATTTAAGAACTGTTGTAAAACTTCAAACTGTCTATCTCAAATGAACAGTTTGTTATTTTGCAGTTCATGGTCTTTCAAAGGAGACTCAAACCTCATAGAAAATAAATGTTTTGTTATTTCCCCCCCCTTTTTTTTCCCAAAACCAATGCCTTTAACCCTCCTTTGTCCTAATTTTACATGTTAATTGAAATGATTATTTTTTCAATATTCAGAGGATCTCTGCTCACAACAGGTTTGTAAACAATGTGGAATAATATAGATTGCAACCCTTTAGCCCCTTTGTAGACAGGCTCATTAAATGCTTTGATTGAAAAAAAAAATTACATGTTGGCAAGTCTTCATGTGATGAACTTCTCCAAACTTAGCTAAGCTGACATATGGAATACTGTTGGACTCTTACTGAAATCTTTTTAACTTTCTAGGTCCTCATACTACTTATACTCTCTTGGCATTATGATAGAGAAACCAAGGTTACCTCTTTACCTTAACCAAATGTGTGAGTGGTGCTTTAAACATTTGTTCTCATCTCTCAAATAATCAGGGTTCCTTTGATCTATAAATATAAAATTCCTTACCAAGTAAATTTGACTCTCTAAGAAAAATTTTAGGCTAAAAATTAGAATCCTAGTAGACCACAAATTCTTCTCTCTTAGATCAGGATGTCAAACTCAAATAGAGGAAGCCGCCATAAAATCATAAATAAGGATCCCTTTAGACTACACATTAACTAAGGGGAAAAAAGTATAAGTATAAAACTATATAATATAAATAAATATAAACTATAAAACACATGATGTTTTATTGTATTTTTTATTTTGTTAGATATTTCTTACTTATATTTTAATCTCGTTCCTTCATCCTGGGTAGTGTTGAGGGCTATATGTGATCTATTAGCCATCATTTGATACCTCTGAAAATCATCAGAGTTATTTAGACCTTTATATCCAAAAGTTCAAAAGAAGTTAATTTGACATGCAAAATCTGATTACTAGTGGGCAAAAGTGAGAAAGCTGGAATAGAAAGTCTTGGGGATGGGGGTAGAATTTGCATCAGGAACTCTACCTTGATCTGACCTTTTCTGGGATCAAACAGTTCTTCCCAAATCAGAGAAAGATCATAGTACAGAGACGCCGGTTCCAGCATGGTTTCTTCTTAGCATCCGTCAGTCAGGCTCTTACCATTTCATGAATTGGGACCTGCATCTAATAAGAGCAGCTGACAAAAAACAATAATAAAAAAACAACAATAAAATCTCCCTAAGTGAGCATTCAGCTTGTGGAATTAGTCAGATCCACTCAGTTTTTGCAATTTGGTCATGGCATTTTCATTTCAGCTAATGACTTAATTTTCTAAAACGCAAGTTAGCTCACCCTTCAAGTCTGAAGATACCTGAACTCTGGTGAGAGTCAGACTCCCCCCACTTCCACCCCACCTCCTTCTATTTGATGCAAAAGGTGCTCTAGTTAATCTTCTTTAAGGTCCTATTCGCTTAATGGAAATGCTTAGCTGCATAATTGCTTCAAGCCTATTGCTATTGCAAATGGAAAATATAATAATCTAATAGTATTGTCTCTATAAGCGAATGAGAATTTCAGGAGTGGATGTTGGTGCCACCCATGTGATCCGGAGAGGTTAATGCAGTTAAAGTTATTTCACAGTCCATTAAGGAGCTTACGGTGACCCTGTGACCTTTGAGCCAACAACACGGAATCCATTATCATCACAATGGAGGAGCCCTGGGTTCGGCTGACTTGTCAATGGGCCCGGGAAATCCCAAGTTAGTACTTAGTTTAAAAAAATGCACTTTTCTTTCTGCTTCTTGGGTATGGCTATTAATATGCCCTCCTATAATTTGTAACATTAACATTGCTGAAGGTACAGAAAAGGACATTGAAATGAAGATGTCAAAACTGCTGACTTAGTTCAGTGCATGATAATATTGGCTATGTATTGAAGGGGCAGATATCTTAACAGGAAAGATCAAAATGAAGGTAGTCAAAGAACTGGGAGAAATTGATGAGAAATTATTACAAGGTGTGAAACTCATTTAGGCAAATAATAGTTTTATTCTATGTTTAATGTTAGATGCTATTTTAACATTGAGTATATGATTTAGCTAGGGGAAAAAAACAAAAAAAACAACAACAGGGAGTTACCAGGAGAAAATGATGTTCTGTGTCTGAAAATGGAAGCAATTATGATCATTTTATTAAAACACTCACCTTTTATCAAACTCCAAGAAATCTGACACAAGATTTACGGAGAAGCACATCTTACACTGACAAATAATACCTCTAGATTGTAATCGACCATTCATCTTTCTGTTAGATTGGATTCCATGAAGGGTAGCACTGTCAATCACAAATTAAAAACCAGATTTTTCTAAATGAAAAAAAAAAAAAAAACCCTGAAGATTACAATACAATATTTGTAGCAGAAAATTTAGAAGTCAATTAGCATTTTCCTTTCCAAGGTTTGCTTCATCTCCTCGTTGCTATTCATTCTTCCTTCTCGATCTTAAAAGACATATAATTCTCCCTTGGAGAAATAGCAGGCATAGGAAATTAAATGAATTTTGCAGAATGCTCTATCACTAGAAAAGAAAGTATAGATCAAACAGACCTTATGTTAAGAAGCCATAAAAATAAGACCATTTGTGGATGTGAAATTTGAAAATGTAAACATAGGCACTCATAGTGTAATTTATATACCCAGAAATCAAAAAGGAAATATTTAAAAATAATTTAAGAAAAGGCATTTAAAGGTAATTAAAGACTCTAGCAGTACATTTCATAGATAGTTATTGCTGACATTAGTTAACACATCTTACCTCATTTAAACACAATAAGGTTTGAAGCACTTATTACTGCTCCAAATGTCTGTAATATAATCACAGTAAAATGGGAAGCATACATATCTAGTTAATTTTCAAGAAGACACTGTAATGATTTCTTTTTATGGTTTGCTATCTGAGCAAATAATTGAAAAAATGTATTACTTCTGATGATTCAAAAGAAAATAGCATGGTCAAGGAGTACTTCAAAAATAGGTTTTTACCAGGGGAACTTGTGTTTGCAGACAATTTTCCATGGAAAATATCTATTTTTTGAAACCTCATTGAAATATGCATCTTACAGTTTGGGGAAGTGAGAAAAAAAGAACATAATGGCCATTTATAGAAAGTTGAAATAATCATAATATGGCAATTGAGGCATTTCAGGTATGTCTTTACAGTTAACTGAGAGCACTATAGCTATAGTGATGTGGAACTTATCAGTTTTTTATAATAACAACAACAGCAACAACAACATTTATATAGGAATTTATTTGCAAAGTACTTTACAAATAGTAACTAAATTTATCTTCACAATAAACTTGTGAGGGAGGTGCTTTTTTAATTCTCATTTTAGAGATAAGGAAACCAGAGTAAACAAATAAAATGATTTGCCAAGGGTAAAACCCAGATATTCCTAAATGGGAGCTTTTGATTTTTGAACTTCCAGTTTATTAATATGTATTTTCAGCTATATTTATGATTCTTGCATATTTAAAACTACATTATTAGAAATTAAATTCAGGATTATAAACAATTTAATAATTCAGTGAGTAATGATAGGTAAGTAACTCTGGTTAGTTAGATCCTTGAGTCTTATTGATTAGAAATGTTTCATAATATGCTTTATATTTCCTGGAAGATATATTTCATGTGTTAGAGCTAAATAAAACAATGCTTCTAAGTCTCAGTTTTCAGATACATTTTTTAAATGGCAGAACCTATCTTTGATCCAGTTGCTTATTTTGTATATCAAGTTCTACCTTAATGAGTTAGAATAAGCAGAAAGAAAGGAAAATGTCTTGAATGGCAGGACATCAAGAAATCAAGAAAGCAATCATTGGAGCTGTATACCCCACACTAATTATAATTTTTAATGAGTAAATGACATGATATATTGATATGGCTGGTAAGATAGAATCAGTTGTCCAAATAACTTTTTAAAATATAAACCACTTGATGTTCCCCTCAAAAACCTTATACACTGAAGTTTATGCTTCTTACTTCCCATAACTAATGGACTGGGAATACTTGCGAGAAAATATAGACAATCCATTTGCTTCTAATACTTTTTTTTTTAAATGTTGTCTACTTCAGAGGTTTATTTTTCCCTGTATTTTGTTTTTATATAGAACTCTTCACCAAGAATTCTCTAGATATTGGTGAATAAAAAGCAGAATTAAATCGGAGACCCTGCCATGACATAAAGGCTCTTTGGCAGAAATGTCTAATCTGCATGGGGGAGGGTCTGGGCTATAACTAATTGACTATGTAAAAATCCTTGGAATTGCCTGAACAGAAAGTTACCACATAAGCATGGTGCATAAATGCTGCTCCGAAGTGAGGTTCAGACTTCAGTCGCCAAAAATAAACTGGTTCTTGGCTGAAAAACCTAAGCGCTATTGTGAAATTGATATCCCTCCTTGGCTTAGTCCCAGACAATATGTTCCCTTTCTGGGGGCTGATCAATGTGATTGATGGGATGTGTGAAATCCAGGAGGGAGCTCCCCTTTAATCAAACCCAATGTCCTCACAACAGAGAAGCAGCTGTGGACTAACAAGTTCTTTAAACCTTCTCCCTCCAGGTCTCTTTAGAAATCTGACAGCCCAAAAGAAGAAAAAGGCAGTTGAATGACAACCACAAAAAACAAACAAACAAGCCTATCCACCCTGGAAAAGGAAAGACAACGGTCTGGGTGAGACATATGATTGCAGGACATGAACAGCTGATTCACTTTCCAAAGGAAACATTGACTTATTTTAATGTCATTACCAATTCACAAAAGACAGCTTCATTAGCTATTTACTTCTTGGAAGTATTAATAGTTTCTCTTGTTCTAGCAGTAATGTACAGTAATTTACAGTCTGTTCTCTCTCTCTCCCCCTATTCATTTCCATGTTTACATAATACACTGCATGAAATATGGTACTTTGTGCCAGTCCTAACATATGAAGATAAAGTCACAATGAGAAAAAAATAACCTAAAGACTTCTTGGAAATGAAATTAGCCTTGTTGACATAATGTGATTATCTGTACAGTGAATTCTTAATGCCAACTTGTTCATTTTACATGTCATTGGTTTATCACTTTCTGATTTTTTTCCCCCTGTACTGCTTGTAAATGAAGGCATAGATGTCAAATTGAAGATTTTTTTTTTGTCTTTCCTGTGGTACATTTCTTTCATCAGTTAGCAATTAAATTGTTAATTCTCATTTCTTCTGCAAAGTGAAATGAATCAAATTGATTTCAGCTTAAAAGATTGACACCAGAGGATGATCTATTATTTTGTAAAGACTTGCTTTAATCATTGAAAAGGCTTCCAAAGTACAAATCTAAATTGGTTCACCTTACTACAATTTACTGCATTATTGTAGTACTTGCACACGATATTTGGGTGCCAGATTGTCAGCTAATTATGTCATAAGCAATCAACTAACAAAGCACAGCCCATTTTTGCCTGGCAAATGAACCTTGTTTTAAAATTATTCAGGGAAGAGGGGAAAAAAAAAGAAAAGAAACCCCAATCCTTCAAGAAAGACATAGTAAGAATTTTAGATGTGAATTCCATTTTAGAATTTTTTTTAACTGATAAATTTTGATTAGTAAAGGTGTTTACACACACACACACACACACACACACACACACACACACACACATATATATATGCTCACACATATATAAACATATATAATATATATAAACATATAAATATATGCACACATAAATATAGATTATAGATAAATAAAAATACAAATATACAATATAAATATACACAAATATGTGCACATTTATGCATAAACGGATATATGTATTACATATTATGATATGTTACATACATATTTATATATGCATCTATATATGAGCTTCATTCACAGACTTGACATATCCTGTGATGATATAACATGGAATTGAGTCAAGTGGAAGATGGGATTATTTGGAAAATTTACACTGTAATGTTAAACTGGATTACACAAAATAGCCCTCCCTCAGTCAACTTTTTTTTTTTTTTCCCCACATCCTCCAGAATATTGCTATAGCATTGTTCAGTGGAAAGAATGCTAGAGTGCTGAACTTAACATCACTAGACCTGGTGGGCCTTCATTTTCTCCTCTTTTAAAAAGGGAAGTGGACTGAAATCACCTATAAGTGCTCTTCTAGCTTGAGTAACAGTAATAGCTAATATAACCTTGGCTTACATCTATAAGGCAGATTTATAAAACAAGGCCTGAATTCAGAATATTTCTGTACTTAGATGGGTAGTTTAAAAATGGCTTGTGCTCCTGTGCCCATTAAGAGAAGACAACTTTCTTACAGTGGGCTAGATTATCCCTACTTAAGGAAAGGTCCTTTTCTACAGAACAGTATCTTATACATAATGCTTAATAAATATTTGCTGTTAATTTGAATTCCTCATATTTTCTATGCCTGTTTGGTAGTAGATAAGTAGATAAGCCTTAGACCTATATTTTGCTGGGGCTAATTAAGATTTGAAGATTCAATTTGGGGGATGATTATATTTAGATATGAACTACATTAATGGTCAATTTGTATTAAATTATCATTGTCATTTAAAGGAGAAAATATATTTATAGTATTGTTAGGAAAGAACAAAATCATATATGACTACATACTAAATTCTGTAATAGTAACAATAAATGCAAATCAGTTTTTAAAGAATAGAGAGGTTTCTAATGCCTTTTAAAAAAAAAGATTGTACCTCAAAAAGTGAAGTTAGGTGTGACAATAGAAAAAGTTGGGGGGTTATAGATACCAGAGGGGTAAGAGGAACCATCAAATACAAGGTTTCATAAACTGGATTAGAGAGAGACAAGAGGTAGGAAGATCAATTAGGATTTCATTGAAATAGTCTAGGTAAAAAGGCTTGAACCAATGTTGAGTATGTGCAGGGGAAAGAGATACTGTGAATGTGGAAATCTGGGTTTTGGGTTCTTATTGATATATGAGGTGAATAAGAAGGAAGAACTGATGATAATACTGAGACACCAGAAGAATACCTTGGACAGAAATAAAGAATGACAACATTAGCAATAGGGCTATTATTTGACCTATCTATTAGTTTTAATCTATTATATTCACAAAGGAATAAAATTGTTCAAGGTAATGAACAATTTCCTTTAAGCTTCAAAAAAATACCAATGTGCTTAAAGTATTAATGAGTGCTTCACTAAAAAAAAAAGTGAGATTGAAAAACAGTAGGGAGCAAATTTGGTTTGTAATGGGAGCAAGAGAAGAATTAACTATGTTACAAAAATAATCAGAGCATTTTTGTAAGGCATACTTTACACTCAACTTCATTGACTACACAAGCACCTTTGACCAAAGTGTTTCCATTAAGGACAGATAAATCCAGAAAGATGAATCACAACTTGAAGAGAGACTGGTTATACACAAGTCATAAGTAATCAATCAGTAAAAAAAAAATCAATAAACAGTCAAATAAATAAATGAATGAATAAATAAAGAGATATGCTCATAGATAGGTGTTATATATAACAGGGAATTATAAAGCATGACAATGCAAATCAGAAGTGTTTAAAAGGCATACTGGATATTGAAATGCATAAATCAAATAAAATAGGTAAAATAACATATTAACCCTTTCTTTGCACTTGAAATTGGTCACTCTTACCTGAGCCTATTGGATTTTAGGGTCTTTAATTTAAGTGGGACCTGACTTTATTCCAGGGATATTCAGAAAAATCCCAGGCTTTAAATGCCCTCTACCAGTGTGTATCTTTAGCTCTCATATTCTTGAAGAATTATTGAGAATGTTGTGGGGAAGAGAGAGGTTAGATGAGTTATTATGGTCACACAACTAGTACATGTGCTAAAGAAGCCAGACTAGAATGCAGATTGCATCTCTAGGTGAATTCATTTTTAGGACCAAACCAAACCTCAAATGGGATTTGGTAGACATAATTATGTTCTAAGTAAAACCAAAAATGTGATGTGTATATGTCAAAAGCTTAAAAATAAATTAACATTTTTGGTAAAGATAAAGCATATTGATATTTATCATCAGTGGTCAAAAATAGTAAAGGTTATGGAAAGAATAGTGTTCAAATCTTCCAATTTCTAGTGAGGTCAGAGCAATATTCAAGAACAAAAAAGCCCTCCTTGACAGTGAAGGATTGTTACAATGCTAAAATGTATGGCTGGGAAATATCTGGAAATATTCTTCCCTGGAGATCTTTGAAAATAGAATACTTGCCTGTTGATCCCCAATGGCTTTAATGCCGTCCTGTCTGGAGGCAAAGAGATAGAATAGATGACCTTAGAAAGTTTCTTCCAGACTTTTGAAATTGTTATTATTATGAAGACTGTGAAAATTGTACCAAACTATCAGCAGCTAGAAAGAGACAATTTTATTTTGTTTGGAAAATAGACTAAGAATTTAATTTTTCTTATTTATCAATTGTACCTTTCCATTATGTTTATTTTAGGGCTCAAGGACAACCACGAAAATAGCATGCATATACATACACACACACACACACATATACATATATATATATATATATATATATATATATATATCCATCTCTAAAACTGGGGTTTTCATCCTTGCCTTTAACCTCGATAAATGTTTGAGATTTGACCTTTGGAACAGAGTTTACAGAATTATCCGAGAAAAATACAATAGTCTACCTTAAATTCAAGGTATTTCTGTCATGGCACTAAAGACTAAGGAACCCTTTTTTGAAATGATGTTTTTTAAAAATATATTTTATTTCCCTAAAATACATGTTAAAACAATTAAAATGTATATTTTTAAATTTTGAGTTCTAAATTCTATTCATCTCTCTCTCCTTCATTCCCCCCCCCCAAGGTAAACAATCAGATATGGGTTGTACATATACAATCATGTAAAACTTAAAATAATGTTTTTTAAAGTATAAAATAAAAGACACAAGATTTAAAAAGAAATTATGCCAAAAACAATTATCAAAATATGAAAAAACTAACAAAAATCAAATACAATTTGAGATTTGACCTTTGGAAAGGAGTTTAAGGCATTATCTGAAAAAATGTGGTAGTATTTTGAGTCATCTTAGATTCAGGGTACTTCCTAGTATAGTGGCATGTGTAGCCTTTGTAGTATCTTCTGAAGCCTAAAGTACCCTTTTTGAAATGATGCTTTTAAAAAATAAATTTTATTTTTCCCCAAATATATGTTAAATAATTTTTAATTTTTTTTAAATTTTGATTTCCAAATTCTATTCATCTCTCCTTCATTACCTCCCCACTCTAGAAGGTAAGCAATCATATATATATATGTGTGTGTGTGTGTGTATATATATATCATATATATATACAATAACATAAAACATAAAATTATGTTTTTAAATGTATAAAATAAAAGACAAGATTTAAAAAGAAACCAATTATGCCAAAATATAAAAAATTTAACAACAAATCAAATTCCAGTTAAGAGTTCTTTTCTTAGACAGTCAAAACAAATATAGTGGGTGCAAAATACTATATAAGAAGCATTTGCTATCATTCAGTTAAAATTATAATTTAATGACCAAAAATAGAGTTTTAAGTCCTTGAATTTAACTCTTATAAGAAGAAAAATGATTCAATATGGCATAATAACTGTAACTTGCAGAATAAACATGAGCTCAAATAATTTTTCTACTTCTTTCCTTCATGTTTGGTTATCACTTATGTTCTCCAGACCTTAGTTTCTTCATCTATAAAATAATGACATTGGACCTGATGATTTCAGAGTGCCCTAATGATACTCAATCTATAAATACCAGGACAAGAAACAAGTATTTAATGAAAGTTGTTTTTTTGTTTGTTTTTATTTTTCTTTTTGAAGGGACAACATTACTCTCAATGTAGAGGGAAAAAAAAATCTCTTGATTTGTGTGCTCAAATTTGATATAAATTACATGACAGAGGTCAGAATCAATTTGGAGAACAAGCGACTATATTCCATTGATATTAAAAAAGCTCAGGGTTGTTCAGCTTCAAAATATAATAAAACCAGCTCTCTTCATGGTAGCAAAGAATTGGAAAATGAATAGATATCCATCGATTGAGAAATGGTTGAACAAGTTGTAGTATATGAAGGTAATGGAATATTATTGTTCTACAAAACATGATGAACAATGTGATTTTAGAAAGTCCTGAGTGAAACAAGCAGAATACATTGTGCACAATAATAGCAAGAATGTGGGATGACCAACTATGAAAGACTTGGTTCTTCTCAGTGGTTCAGTGATCCAAAGCAATCCCAATAGACTTTGGACAGAAAGTATCTGCATCCAGAAAAAAAAAAAAAAAAGAAGAAGAACTAAGGAGACTGAAAGTAAATCAACACACACTATATTCACTTTTTTTTTTCTATTTTTTTATCTCTTCCATGTTTTTTCCATTTTTCTCTGATTTTTCTCTTCCAAAATAATTCATAAATTAATTTGTATTAAAAAGAAATACATTTACTGAAAAAACCCAAAATATAATAAACCAAATTTCTGCTGGTATTTTATTTTATTTTGCTAATATAATTTGTGTATATAATTTTAATGAAAGCTTACTTTATTTTCATTGCATCCCAGAAATTTTGGTATGCTTTTTGTGTGATTATCAATGGCTTTCACATACTCAATATTTCTATGATTTATTCTTTCATGCATTCATTATTTGAGTTTATTTTCAAATTTCCACCTAAGCATATGAATATTGCTTGTGCTAATTAAGTTGATTATGATTTTTATTTTATTATGGTTTATAAAGTATGTATTTACTACTTCTTCCTTTTTTTTACAGTTATTTGTAATTTCTCTATGCCCTTAGGTATGGCCATTTTAATAAGATTTCTATTTGGCACTGAGAATTTATGTCTGTTCTTTTGTGTTCTTTTCCAGAAGATGCTGTTAGCACTATTATTTTTTCTTTAGCAATTTCTCTATTTCTTGAATTCTTTATTTTCCTCTTTTCTAACTTTTGTTCTACTTTGAGAGGACAGTCAAATCTACTAATTATTATGCTAAGATACATGTCTGTGCAATTCTGTTAATTATTACTTTATGAATTTAAATGCTATGGCATTTGGAATATATAAATTTTGTATTTATACCAAATTGTTTTCTGTTTCCTTTTAGCATAACAAATTGTGTGTTGATTTTTATGTTGTGAATTTGCTATTTGTGATTGTATCTTCTGCTTTTAAAAATTTATACTTTATGTACAGTAAATTTTGTTCCATCTTCAATATTATTCTGTGAATGTCTATTTTGCCTTTTTTTCAATGTGTTTCTTATAAAAAACAGATAATAGGATTTTATTTTCTTATCAATCTGTCATTTACTTTTATGTTACTGGTTTATTTAAACCATTCCCATTTAAAGTTAAGCGAGTTTAATATTTTCATATATTTATATCTAGTTTTTTTTTTTGTTTTTTTTGTTTTTTTTTTAAACGAGGATTTTGTATCTCCTCCTCGTTTAAGACAATATTTTGTTCCTATAATTATTTTTGTTTAAGGCAACCCTATTCCCACAGTCTCTGGTTCTTTTACCTCTCATCCTATGCCTATATTTTTGTTTTTGTTTTGTCACTCTTTTCTCTAAATTTGGAGTTTTACTTCAATCATTAATTTCATTTTTTTTCTTTCTTCTTTCTGATTAGTAATCTATTTCCCCTTTCTTCTTAACCCTTCTTATTTAAATGTTTTGTTTAAGATCTTTTCTCTTTTTTGCCTTTTTATTTTGTTTTTTTCAAAAAATATTATTTTACTTTGTGCTCATTATTTTTCTTCCCTTTCTAGTAATTATTGTGTTAATATCTATGTGTTTTTGAAATTCAGTTAATTAGTCCTTTTGAATTTAAATCCTATGGCATTCAGAATATATGAATTCAATATTTATTATTTGACTCATTACCTTTATACATATTTTGTTAATCTCTATGTTCCTTGTGGAATGAAAGCTTCTAAAATACCAAATTTGCATTTTGTATTCTAAATCTAATGTTTTATTTTAGATTCAGTATTAAAGAACAAAACTCAGAAAATTTTTCTAGCAACTGATTCATTAGACTTTTCTGAGCATCATGTATCTTTCACGACTTAGACCTAAAAACTTATTTTAGCCTCTGTCAGGTTCTCTCATTAGAATGTGAATAAATTTAATATACACACACAACTGCTCTAAATATGTATTTACCTCATTTGCATGCTCATTGATAGTGCAAGGTAGTCATTTTATCTAAACAGCTGTCTACACTCAATTTGTATTTGGATATAAGTGACATTCATCTAGAGAGTCAGCTTGGCATAGTAGCTAAAGAGATAATCTAGGAAAGAAGAAGATCTGGGTTCAAATTCTGCTTCTGCTGCATAGTGACTTTCTAATTCTTAAGATGTCATTTAATATCAATGCACTAGACTAGGGATTCTTAACTTCAGGTCTGTGAATTTATTTTATTTCTTAGTATTTTTAAAAACTAATTCAATATAATTGGTTTCCTTTGCAATTTGTTGTTCAGTCATTTTTCAGTTGTGTCTGACTCTGGGGTTTTCTTGGCAAAAAAAGTCTCTGGCTCATTTACAGGTGAGAAATGAGTCATTTGGGGTTAAGTGACTTGTAGGGTCACACATCAAATAAGTGTCTAAGGGCAGATTTAAATTAAGGAATATGAGTCCATCCCCAGCACTCTATTCACTACGTTTCCTGTTACTATATTCCAAAACTGCTGTGAAAATCAAATTACATACTAATTATAAAAATCACTTAGTACAATACCTGACACATAGTAGATGCTATATAAATGTTTATTCCTTTCTCCTTATTTTATGCATTTAAAACCATTATTTTTTAGCAGAATCCCAGATTCTGATCAGACTGGCAAAAGGTTTCACAACAAAAACACAAAGGTAAGAATCCTTGCTCTAGACTATTTTCTAAAACTACAAGTTACAGAGAAAGTACTGATCTGCTTTGATAAAGAAAGTTCTGAAGAGTAAATTTTATTGATAAAATCTTAAGGGGTGTGTGTGTGTGTGTGTGTGTGTGTGTGTGTGTGTGTGTGTGTGTGACAGAGAGAGGAGACATACCCACACAAAGGAACACATACAGAGATAAAGAGAGTACCAGAGATGGAGACAGAGAGATTGATTGAGAAAGAGAGGAAACATATGTGAAATCATTGGAAATATGACGTAAAATAAAGGCACATTTGGTCCATTTCATTCCCCTACTTTTAGGTGGACTTCATTGAAAGCATTTTAGAGGGTGGAATTAAGTATTTATAAGATCTCAAGGAAGGATTTTTTTTTTCTATAAAGAAAGATAGAAAATAGCTGTATGAAAGTGGAAAGTTGATCTGCTAGGGGGAAATATATCACTGCTAACCAGAGAAAGATACTATTGAAATAACTTTTGCCCCTATAATATTCGTTTTCTGATTGATTTTGGAATCAGACTGTCTTGGTTTAATGCCCTGCCTTGGAGTTGCAGTCCTTCTGCATTTTTTTAAAGACTAGTTATGTAGAAGCTGATGATCTACATGGGAATTTCATAAGTCTGAGACTTATAGTCTATGTCATATTTAGATAGATATAGGTATAGATTTACAAATAGATATAGACATATGAATATGGATATATTAATAGCATGGTGCTACATACACACATAATTTACATACAATAAAATTCATTCACATGTATGTGTACATGTATTATGTACATTTACATATATGTTTAAATATATATCATGCTCACATGGATATAATAAATGTATATATTAAAATAACTTCAAATTTGGGAGACAAGGAATTCTTTGAAATATATACCACATTCATTGAGATTACATCTATTTTGAAAGGGCACTTAAATCTCATATGCCATTGATAGCTTTTTAAAAAAATGGATTCTTTCTAACTTCTTAAAAATTAATGTTTACCTTGTTTTATAAGGGTGAGAGTCAGATTTTCCTGGAGATCTTCTCTTTTTTAAGGAAAAGAAATGAGTCATGCAGATCCCTTAAAAAAATAATTCTACAATTTAATATTGCCCAAAACATAAGGAAAAGATAAGTTTTTTAAAAAATAAAATGTATTCTGTGTGTATGTGTATGACTGAGGGATAGAAAGGACTGTATTTAATATTATAAGCAATTTCGTAATAGTCATATAATAAAATGTTTTACAAGGTAAATAAACATTTCAAATGGGTATCAGTTCACTAAACCACATATGAAGAGTAAGTTGGAAGAATATGTTTTCAGTGATTATATGTTAATAGTAATGTTCACCGCACTGTTAATACAGATTCATTGAAAATGCTTTCTGGGTGAATATCCCATTAAATCCAGTTTCAATAGAGTCACGCTGAAAGATTCCGCACTCTGATATGAGGTGGCACACTTGGGTGTGCGCTACAGATAATGTCTAAGGCACAAAAGCTGAACAGTGCGCAGATTGCCAAATTCCTATTTGTCCTTCACATGAAGCCCATATTGACTGCTTCAAAAACTCTTTGTATGAGCCATTATTTTCAAATTGTTTCCCAACTTATACCACAATTGAAAATTGGACAGCTTTTCAATTGTTCTTGTATTCCAATTGATTACCAATACAGTTTTTCAGAATTAAGAATATTGCTCTATTCTCTTCCCAGGCATCACGGTGACTGTGTGCAGTATTCATTTGAATATTGCAGTACAGTTGGGGTCTGACTTCAGTGTTAAGATAACACATGAGGAAATCAATTAGATTTATTATCTCTTCTCTTGACTCTACAGTATGTTTCAATGAGAAAAGACAACCCCTACATATAATGTTGCCTTCGCTTCAAGGACTTGTCCGATTAGCATCCAGATGTGGTTTGTGCTGCCACAGACAACGGGCTCAAGGTTTCAGATTTCTACTACAGGAAAAGGCAATTGTTATGAACTGGTGACATATGTTTTCTAAATAAGGGTATCTGAACATCATTGGGATGGATAGCAAGCCAACAAATATTTATTCAACACTTCTTATATGCTAGGCACCTCACTAGGTGCTGTGAGGGACACAAAAGGGAATATTTTGTATCTCATAATTTGTCACTAAGAAATTGCCTTGAAAGTAGAATAAATAGACATTTGGGATAGCAAGGTTTGGGAGTGTAGGGAGTCACCTAGCATTTCTAAAGCTCCTCTTAAATTTTTTTTCAAAGTACTTTAGAAATCATTCAGTAACTCTCTCAGCAATCTGTATGTACAAATAGTAGCCACAGTTTATTGTTGTGGCAATTGAAGAATGGAAATTAAGTGCCTTTCTCAAGGTCACACAGCAATACAGATGCAAAGCGGTGACTGCCACTTTTAAGTTTCCTGCCCTTAGTTCTGTATTTAATCAACTGAGCTACCTTGAAATAGTTTGTGTGTGTGTGTGTGTGTGTGTGTGTGTGTGTGTGTGTGTGTGTGTGTGTTTCCAGGGTCTCATTTTCTAGGAAAGAATTGGCTGTGCTTTGTTAATTGGTTGTTTATGATATAATTAACTGATATATAAGTGCTGGAGTTCAGGCTGCAATAATCCAAACTGGGCTTTTACCATAGGCTTAATGCTGCTTATGTAAAAATGATTTTAACTCCTCTGTTATTATTTTATTAAAGAACAGAGTGGTCTGTTTTGAAATAACTCCACTTAAAGAGCAAGATGTTATTAAATAGCAGGAAAGGTTGTTTATTTATGAAAATATTTGGACAATATTCTCCTATCTTTCATTTCTATTATTAAGTTCTTTGTGATCATGCTGTTTAAAAAAAACTATTAATATTTTATAGAATCATAGAATGTTGCTGGAACTCTGTCTTCCCAGAAATCAGCCGGAGTCAGGATCACTAAACGTCTTTATTCTTGATCTTTTACCTTCACCCTCCAATACCAGGTCACGAGTGCGAGAGAGCGTGAGTTCCACAACCCAAGTTTCTCCTCCTCCTCCTCCTCCTCCCACACAAGTCACTTCCCCTCTTTGTCCCACCAATCAAGTCAGCACAGAACAGCTGGGGAGGGTCAACCTTCAAACAAGTTAATAGGGAACTGTCCAATTGGCAATTAGTCTCACGTGCTTCATTATCCAAGTGCATTGCTCAGTTCTAGACCTTTACAGAATGTCAGAGTTGGAAGGGACTTTAAAGATAATTTAGACCAAACTATTTATTTTATGAATGAAGAAAATGAGATCATGAATTCTACACTTGCTGCTTTTTTGTGGTATTTAAATATGGCATTGCTGATCCTGTTATCTGTATATGTTGTATGGTTAAAATTCACTTTGTGATTACTAATTGCTAGGGAAGGGGAAAATCATACACAGGCAACTGGGAGGTGTAGTGGATAGAGCACTGGACCTGGAGACATGAAGACCTGAGTTCAAATCCAGATTCTCACATTTACTATCTGTGGGAGAACCAGCAAGGCATTTAACCACTCTGCCTCAGTTTCCCTATAAAATGGGGATAAGAATAGCACCTAATTTCTGGAGTTATTGTGAAAGTGAGCTAATAATTGTAAAGCACTTTGCAAATTGAAGTAAATAAATATACATTATATATCCCAAAAGTATATGTAAATAATACATATAAATGCTACTGACTGTTAAGAGTGTCCTTTGGCTTTTGGCTATATCACTGTTTATTCTATACATTTGTTCCACAGCAATGGAGCAATACTCACATTTCATAATACTCAACATTTATTTAGTCATAATAACAAATTCAGAAGTCTGAGGTTCTAAAAGATCTTCCAGTTCAATACTTTTATTGTACAGAGAAAGAAACTGAGCTTTAGAGAAGTTAAGTGGTTTCCCCAAGGTCACACAGGTAATAAGTAGCAGAACTGGGACTTGACCCAGGCCATCTGGTTGCAAATTGAACAATCTTTCCAATGTGCCACACTGTGACTTTCAAGAAGCTTTACTCTATGTTGTCTTATTTAACTCTGACAACTTTCTGTGTAGGCAGAGAAAGCTTCATTTTATTTATTAAGAATCTCAGGCTCAGAGTTCAGTAATCTGCCAAAGGAAATAGAATTAGTAAGTGGAAGAGCTGTACCAAAACCCAGCTTTACGATTTTGAAGTCATATTGTTAATTCATTGTCGTATTCTGAGTAGAGGAGGACCAATATCTGTGAGTAGGCAAATGATGACACTGGGGAAAAGGTAGTCCCACTTGGAGACAGAGATGGAGCAGGGTCCATATTGGATATAAACTTGCTTAAATCATAACACCAAGACAGAGTAATACTAGGTTTTTTTCAGGGTGCTGAAATACTGAGGTTGAGATGAGAGAGAAAACTCCCAAAACAAGAATTCAAATCACAAATCAATCTAATAACTGTATTCAAATCAATATGCTCATTGCCTCGACACAGGAACTGCCCAAGGATTGTGCTTTTATTTCACTTAATTTTAGGAACTTCTCAGAAAAAGAAAAAACCTCTTCTTTGGCCACTACTTCTCTATGAGTTTCCCCACATTAGAACATAAGCTCCTTGATGCCATGAAAAGTTTCATATATGTATTTGTATCCCCAATACATATGATGGTGTTAGGCACAGAGTAAAAATAATTCATCTATTCAATTATTTATTCACTCTATTATTTCCCACTCAATACAAATATGCTTGCTTAAGCCAAATTGGATTCTCTCTGTCCCCCTATCTTCTTATTTCTTCCTTTGCTTACAAACACATCCTACTCCATTAAGATCTTTTGACCCTTCTATTCCCTCTTGTATAGTTTTTTTTTTTTTTTTTTTTTTTTTTTTTTAACCTTCTTGGCTAAATTCCTTGAAAAAGCTCTTACACCAATTGACTCTTGTTTCTTTCCTCACTTTTTTTTCTTAACCGTCTGAAATCTGGTTTCTGAAGTCATAAATCAACTGATATCAATGATCTTTGATTTCCCAATCTAATATGTTTATGCTGGTTCTAATTTTTCTTGGGGATAGCTTGGTGACACAATGGATAGAGTGTTAGCCTTGGAGTTAGGAAGACTCATCTTCTTGAGTTCAAATCTAGCTTCAGACACTTATTAGCTTTGTGACTCTGGGCAAATTCCTTTATCCTGTTTGCCTTGATTTCCTCATTTGTAAGACAATGTGGAAAAGGAAAGAACTAATCACTCCAGTATCTTTGTCTAGAAAACCATAAATGGGGTCATGAATAATCAGATATGACCTGGTTAAAATTACTGAACAATTCTTTTGTCTTATCTGTGACATCTGACACTGTTAATATTCCCTCTTCCCTAGCTTTTCATGACATTCATCTTCTTCTGTTACCTGTTGGACAACTTTTCAGTCTTTATTTTATACATGTATTTCATACATACTAATTGTGGGTATTCCTCAAAAGTCTATCCTTGTCTTCCTTTCCCTTTACTTTTCCTTCTCCTCTTTTCCTTTATGTTCAATAGAAATACTGGAATTGAAAAGGATATATCATTTGTGAGATGATGAGTTTGTTTTTGGTGGTGGGACAGTGTAATATTCTTCTCTAAAGTGTAATGTTCTCTGGGAGCAGGTTTCTTGGGGAGCTTCTGGAAGCAGCCTTAGTTTCAGTATAATAATCACCTGAAATGCAGCCAGGAGTTAAGTCCAGATCATTTATTGTCTCCTTCAAAATAGCCCTGTTAGCTTTCTTAGAGGCCTATCTCTTTCTCTCTCCTTGGTTCCAAGAGCTATTGCCGCTAGTCCTTTGTCTCTTCCAGCTTCTGCCTCTAGCTCCCTCTGAATCTAAAGCCTCCATCCAGCACAAAGGTGGAAAATGGAATGAATCTGACTCCACCTCCGAGAGTGGGCTTGTGGGAGCTCCTCCTTATATATGCTCTCTTAAAGGTGTGAACTCTAATAAGTATTAAGTACACAATCACTGCTTCTATCAATTCCAGTGACTTAGCACCTTGTTTCAAGTTCTGGCCCATAACAGGACAGGGTGATAGTGAAATATGAATACTAAATAGCGTGTTACAAATACAAAGTTGGAGCTTAGTCAAGGTCTGAAATATAATGAATAAATCCAAATATAGAGTAATTATAATTGAAATCAAGGGAATAGATAGTGCTTACTATCAACAAAGTATAGAGATTGGGCACAAGAACTAAGATAAGAGTCACTATGAGCCAGTGAAATCACTGAAGAATATGGAAAGTGCCACTAAAGTAGGATGTTAAATAATCTGGTATAACATTACAATAGCCACAACTAGAAATTTTGCTAAGAAGGAGCAGCTGATAGTATTGAATTCTATGAAAACACTAAAAAGAATGAGCACAGAGTAATACAATATTTTTAAGAGCAATTAGAAAACTTGATGAAAAGAATCTTACCTGTTGTTGGAATCGGGAGAGGCTAAGCTCAAATCAGGCTTCAGATATTTATTAACTGAGCAAATCATTTATTTAACTTTTCCCAGGCTCAGTTTCCTCATTTGTAAAATGGAGATAAGAATAGCATCTACTTGAAAAGATTTTTTATAAAATGAGATAATGCATATTATATATAATATACATACACACTTTGCAAAATTTAAAATGCTATATAAATATAAGTTATTGATAGTACATATAAATTGAAAAATAAATAAAATATGAATGTAAATTGAGTAATCTATTAATGGTAGAAATAATTCTTAATCTTCAACATCCTAGTCAGTTTTATTTTTATCCAGGAACCTCCAGAGTCCTTTAGCCTAATTACTAAAAGGCTGTTTTCTGGGGAAAGAAAATAAATTTGGAGTTACTAGAGAAGCAGCCCACAATAAGAAGAGGCCTCAGTTTTCTCATTTGTTAAGCAAATGGATTTTGAGGTCTCCAAGTACTAGATCCATAATTCTATGAACTCCTATAAGATCTACATCACCCAGATGACTCTCAGTAGTTGTACAGGACCAAGGCTACATTTTGTCTTCTCATTGTGGCTTATTCCTTCTTTGTAGCTCAGAACTAGCTCCACCTGCTCTGGGAGCATGTGTTGGATCTTCAGTTCAAGTATCCTTGCTATTCCTCCAGAAAACTGGGGTCTCAGGAGTTCTACTACAATTTTTTTTTTCTCCTACTGCTATTCCCTAATATTCTAGAACTATGAGTATCATCTGATAATACCCAGTAGGTTATGTCATAGTATACTTCCTGGGTATTTGTGGTATCCACCTCACTTGAAGCAACCTAACTATTCTACTGTGCCTTTACAATCTCCATTTTATTAATTCTACCATTTTTTAGGTTTGAACCTCTTAATCTCGGAGATAGCAGTTATGATCAATGTGAATGAATGTTAGGTTTTGGAGCCCAGCTTTTGAAGAAATAAGAATTTGGACCAAACCATAAAACAAATGACAAAATTTGTATTAGAACTGAATTCTATTGATAGCCTTCATCCAGTGGGAAGATTACATTTCTAGCAACTCCAATATTGGTTTATTTGTTTGTTTTCCTCTAAGAATCTAAATCCTCAGGGAAATACTACAAGGATGGAGGCTTGGCATTCTCCAATTGATAAATGGTCAAAAGATATGAACAGACAATTTTCAGATGAAGAAATTGAAACTATTGGTAGCCATATGAAAAGATGCTCTAAATCAATATTGATCAGAGAAATGCAAATTAAGGCAAGTCTAAGGTACCATTACACATCTCTCAGATTGGCTAAGATGACAGGATAAGATAATGATGAATGTTGGAGGTAATGTGGGAAAACTGGGACACTAATACATAGCTGGTGAAATTATGAACTGATTCAACCATTCTGGAGAGCAATTTGGAACTATGTCCAAAGGCATATCAAAATATACATACCCTTTGATCCAGCAGTGTTTCTGCTGAACTTATATCCCAAGAGAACTTAAAGGAGGGAAAGGGACCCACATGTGCAAAAATGTTTGTGGCAGCCTTTTTTGTAGTGACAAGAAACTGGAAACTGAGTGGCTGCCCATCAGTTGGAGAATGGCTGAATAAATTGTGGTATATTAT
The DNA here is from genome assembly GCF_048593235.1 of Sminthopsis crassicaudata. Taxonomy (NCBI): domain Eukaryota; kingdom Metazoa; phylum Chordata; class Mammalia; order Dasyuromorphia; family Dasyuridae; genus Sminthopsis; species Sminthopsis crassicaudata. The sequence continues at coordinate 114,651,543 of NC_133620.1, read as the reverse complement.
TTGTTTTGTAAGAAATGACCAGCAGGAAGATTTTAGAGAGGCCTGGAAAGACTTACATGAACTGATGCTTAGTGAAGTGAGAACTAGATCATCATTGTACATGGCAAAAGTAAAATTAAACAGTGATAAATTTTGATGGATATAGCTCTTTTCAACAATGTGATGACTCAGGTCAGTTCCAATGCACTGAGAGAGAGAATTGTGGGCACTGAGCGTAAATCACATCAGTACTTTCTTCCTTTTTGTTGTTGTTTGCTTGCATCTTGTTTTCTTACTCATTTTTCTTTTTTGATTTGATTTTTCTTATGCAGCATGATTGATAATTGTGGAAATATATATAGAAGAATTACACATGTTTAACATATATTGGATTACTTGCCATCTAGGAGAAAGGGTGAGGGGAAGGAAAGGAAAATTTTGGAACACAAGGTTTTTCAAGGGTGAATGCTGAAAAATTTCTATGCATATGTTTTGAAAATAAAAAGTTTTAATTTAAAAAAAAAAAAGGATGGAGGCTTGGATATGTCTGTCAGTCAATAAGCACTTATTATCTACCATGCATCTGGCAGTGTGTTTGTCAAACATTAGGGACATAAAAAGAGAAAACAGTGCCTACCCTCAAGAAGCTTACAATCTAATGGAAGAGACAGCAAGCAAAGAATTATGTAATAACAAGCTATAAAAAGGATAAATAGGAAATTATTAATGGAGAAAAGACAATAAAATTAAGAGGGAATGAGAAAGGCTTCTTGTAGAAGATGGGATTTTAAGTGGGACTTGGAAACCCAGGAAAGAGAGATGAGGAGGATAAACATTTCAGGCATGAGGGATAGTCAGAGAAAATGCTGAGAGCCAAGATAGAGCTTTTTTTTTTTTTTTTTTTTTTTTTTTTTGGAACAACAGAAGCCAATATTACTTATTTGCAGAATATGTGAGGGGACATGTTACTATATGACTTAGAAGAAATTTCTTTACATTCAAATTTCAGCTTTGACTTTAACTATTGCAAAATTATTTGAGACAATATTACAAAGAGGATGAAAATGAAATTCGAAAGGGAGATTTGGCTTTTAAGCAATGTGATATAATAAATAGAGTCCTGAATTTGAAGTCAGAAAGACCTGGATTGACTCCGCAGATACTTACTAGCTGCATAACTCCAGGCAAATTACTTAACCTTTATAGTTCTCAGTTTCTGCATCTTTAAAATAAGGGAATTGGTCTCAACATCCCCAGGGGTCTCTCCTAGCTCTAAATTTATGATGCCATGAAATGTTTTCTTTTTCTTATTTTTAAGTAGGAGACCTGTTAAGTTTGTTTTTGCTTGATCCATGGCAGCTACATAATGATTCATAATCATGATATTCCATCATGGTGTCCCAGTTTTTTGGCAAATGATAACACTCCATATGCCTCAGCCATTTGTCTGAATCTCACTTTTTTTTTTTTTTTTAAATTTTCAAGATTTAGGAGGCTATTTAGAACAAATGCAAACCTGGACAAGAATCTCTTCTGCAACATCTTCAACAATGGTCATCCAACATTTCCTTGAAGACCAAAGTAACAAATATGTAAGTTTATTTGCTCAATCTATGACAGCTACATAATGACTTAAATTTGTGATAGCTCATCATGTTCTATTTTTTTTTTCTTTTTTAGCAACTGAGAATATCCTATATGTGTTAGTTACTTGTTTGAATCATCTCTTTGTTATTTTTCATAGCTACTAAGTCACTCTATATCATTTCTGGATAGCTTTAATTGTCAGTAAAGTTTTTTTCATAGTATACTAAATTCACCTTTTTTAAAAGTTTTTGCTGTGATTTCTAAATTTATGCTTACATGGAGTCTAGCAAATGGATCTATCTCCTCATTGAGCAGTCTTCAGAAACTTATATTATCATATTTCTTCTAAATCATCTCTCCTCCAGGCTAAATATCCTTAGTTCTTTTGGCCAATAACAAAATGGCTTCATCTCTAAATCATTTACCAAACTCATCTCTCTTCTCTTGCAACCTTAACAATGTCCTTCCCACAAATATGCAACCCAGGAGGGTTCACACATATTTTAGATGTGATCTAAAAAAAGACAAACAAACAAACAAACAAACAAACAAAACCTGGATATTGCTCTACCTCTGAAGAGCTTATCTCATTTTCCATAGTTTTTCAAAGATCAGTAACAGTTACTTAGTAATCACTGCTCCATTTATTTCAATATGCTGGGATGATAAGAATTGGAACCAAGTAACTTAAATTTCCCAAAGGCTGCCAAAGTATTCTCATTTCCCTACTTACCTTGGGTTTCAACTATCTATTAGCTGTTTTTATTTTGCCCTTCCCAGTCCAAAGCTCATTATAAATGGTAAAGTAAATATATATATATATATATATTTTTTTACTTTACTATTAATGTATACACACACATATATATACATATATGTATATATATACATACATATGTATATATACATATATACACACACACACACATATATATATATATGTGTGTGTGTGTGTATATATATATATATATATATATATATATAAATGTTAGGTACTTCTACCTTCTCTGTCATCATTTACCACTATCTCATTCAAAAGAATTTAAGGTCTATGGGAAAAGGAATTTATATTTTTGTTTTTGTATTACTAGCATCTAACAGGATGTCCTAAAAATGTAAGTAACAATGACCTGTGATTTCATAAGTGTGTGGGAACTCCATCCACCATTGGAGATTATAATCTATCAATGACAATGGATAAATCCTAAAGTTGCCTGGAGCACTTAGAGATCCTGTGTCCTGTCCAGTACCTTACATTTATTAGGTGTCTGAGGAAAGATTTGACAAAAATCTTCCTGATTTAAGACCCAGTTTTCTATTTTATTGCTGTCCTGTCTCTACTAAATAAATAGCTAAAGAAGTGTTTTATGAATGGAATTGAATCTAAGACTCTTTGATACTCCTTTGTTTTTGTCCATATAATTTTAAAACATTTATTTAAGGGGAATGGGGACAGTAGAAAGGAAAAAGTTTCCTTAGAATTCTTTGATAAGTTTTAGTCCTTTCTGAACTTGGATACTCTTGACATTGTATGAGACCATACAATATTTTTGTATCATTCTATTTTCTGTATTTTTATTAGAAAGAATTTTTATTAAAAAAGAACATTCTGTAAATTTACCTTGTTCTCTTAAAAAACAAACAAACAAAAAAGCATTTTCAATAGAATTTTTGCATGATGTTTTCAGAACTTCATTCATGAGAACTTCTCATACTTACTGGAATGACTTGTCCTGAAGAATTTTAGTCCATGGGATCCCACTTTAAAAGCCTTTAAATCTGCTCTCATCGACTTACATCAACTGATGCTGAGTGAAACGAGCAGAACCAGAAGATCATTATACACTTCAACAATGATACTGTACGAGGATGTATGCTGATGGAAGTGGATTTCTTCAACATAGAGAAGAGCTAATCCAATTCCAATTGATTAATGATGGACAGAACCAGCTACATCCAGAAAAGGAACACTGGGAAATGAATGTAAACTGTTATTTTTACCTTCTGAATCCAATTCTTCCTGTGCAACAAAAAATTCGGTTCTACACACATATATTGTATCTAGAATATACTGTAATATATTTAACATATATAAGACTGCTTGCCATCTGGGGGAGGGGGTTGGGGGAGGAAGGGAAAAAATCTGAATAGAAGTAAGTGCAAGGGATAATGTTGTAAAAAATTACCCATGCATATGTACTGTCAAAAAAATGTTATAATTATAAAATAAAATAAAAATTAAAAAAAAATCTGCTCTCATCAAATCTAGTGTCTATTAATGGCAGAATATAATTAACTTTCCTCTATTTCTTTATCATATTTTTAAATGGTCATTTCCTACTATCAGTTCCTTCTTGTTGATAAGAATCAGTTACAAAACAGAGTTTCCTCTCATTGCTATCTTCATATTTTGAAGGATAAAACAAAAATTTAGGCAATTGAAGAACTTGTTAAACTAGACTACTTCATAGAGAGGAACCTCTACAAGATAATGATGTTAATAAAGTCCTTTAATATCGCTCTATCATGCCTCTATATGAGACTTTTTTGGTGAGGCAGTTTGGATTGTCACTTGTATGGTCATACAACTAGTAAGCGTTAAGTGTCTAAAGCCAGATTTGAACTCAGGTGATCTTGACTTTAAGACCAGTACATTATCCATTGTACCATCTAGATGCTCTTTTATGATAGACTTTTGAGAGATGGTATAATGTAGAAGAAGGAGCATAGGATTTTATGTCAAAGGACATAGCTTCATAGTCCACCTCTGCTATTGATTTCTATCACATTGAGCAAGCCACTTAAACTCTAGGGACCTTTGTTCCTTATATAAAGAATGAAGAATTTGGGCTAAATGATCTCCAAGATGCTTTTGAGCTCCAAATTCTATTGTTTACATTTCCCCCTAAATCTTCATTTATTACTTTTATTTGTCTAGGTAGTTTGTAGTAAATTTCAATGACAATTTTGCTTTGGGGTCTCTCTTCTCAGATCTTTACCCCAATGACCAACACTACTTTTCCCTTTCTGATTTCTAGATTTGCTCACATGATTTTATCTCTTTAATATAATCTGCTTTTCCACCCCCATTTTTGAATGGATGAATTTGAAAGTTATTTATTAAGATGTTAGACCCTATGTTAAGTACTGTGGATTCAAATTCCAAAAGAAAACTCATTCCTGCCCCCCCTAAAGCTTATATTCTAATAATAGAAGATACTACAAATAAGGGAATAGTGACCATAGAGGGTTTTTTTGGACAAGAGAATTACAAAGAGGGTGAATGTAGTCATAATACAATTGACTAACACATGCTTTTCAGGAGTAAATGTGTTCATTATAGTAACAGTAGTGATATAGTAATGGTAGTGATTATAGTTATAATAATACTGATACTTTGAATTGAAAGGAGAGTAAGGAGAAAGAGAGAGAGAAAGCACACACAGGAAGCAATGTAGCATCAAGATGTCTGGAGAAAATTACTTGGGGAGAATTCTGGAAGATAGCAGAGTAGAGTAGATCAGAAAATTCAAAGCTCTTTAAATTTCACCCACAAACAAAATAAAATTCCTCCTTTAAATGAACATAGAAGGGTTGAAAATATAAATCTTAGAATAGAAAAGGGTTCCTCCGAGGATAATTGGAGAAGTCAGGAGGAAAGACCCTAGAATAGAGGATTAATCAGTATAAAGTATAAGCACCTCAAGGCTAGCTCTGTTGAAATAGCAAATGGGGTGCCTTGGGGCTTCCTGGGTTCAGAGGCTTTGGGTTTTAGGTTCCAGTTCAGAGGGGAAAACTGAAGAAAGACCTGAATGTAGAAATATCGTCCCCCCCCCCTCTCCTATGACTCTAATAAATCTTATTTTAAAAAATAAAAAGAGAGGGCAAAGAAGAAAGAACCCAATCACAGAAAGTTACCAAGGAAATAAGGAAGATTTGGGTTCATCTCAAAGAAGGATAGTGAAGTTAAAAAAAAAGCCTCCCTTACCCCAAAGACTAAGGAAACATCTAGGGACAGCCTTGCTAAATTTCAAAACCAGATGAGAGAGAATATTTTACAAGCAAAGACAACAACAATAAAATTTAAATATGCTGGAGTTACAGGTAGAATTGCACAGGATCTATTAGTGGCTACAGTAAAGATTACAGGTTCTATATTTCAATAATCAAAAGAACTAGGGTTGTGGCTGAAAATATATCCAGCAAAATTAAGTACAATATTGAATGGGAAAAAAAAGACATTCAATGAACTGTCAAATTTTTAGGATTTTGTTTCAAATAAACCTGAACTCAGTAGAAAATTGAACATATAAAAAGTCAACATCAAGGACTAATTTCAAGAGACTCAATAAGGACAAACTTATGCTGTATATGTGGAAATGTAAACCATATATCTAAGATTATCATTAGTAATTGAGTAGTCCAAAAGAAAGATTGGGATAGAGCTAAATATAATGTAACTCTAAAAAGCAAAACCGTGCATATATCCGTATTATATACATTATATACAGGAAAAAGTAAGAACAATAATTTGTTATATGAATGAGGTATGAGAAAAAAGAACAAACTTAGAGAAATTAAATGGAGAATAAGGGCTGTAATTCTGAAATCCTACTTACAGTAGAATGGGTTAAAGAGGGAACAAGTACATATATATCCAGAAGGATATAACACCCTCCAAGATTTACAGAGAAGTAAGAGGGGGAGGGACTAGGAAAAGGCTGGGTACAAAGGGGTGTATAGATTAATAGAAATAGGATAATGAGGAAGGTGGGAGGAAAAGATAAAGGAGATATCTTTAAAGGGTGGGAGGGTAAAGAGGTTAAGTAAATAGCAAGGCAAGTTAACAATAGAAATAAAGTAGAAGAGTTAGCAGGGATAAGAAATAAAAAAATATATACAAACACAGTAAGGATAAAGAATAGAATCTATTAGAAAAAAAGTCATACTTAAGGAAAGATTCAATCAAGAGATAAATGTACAATGTAGGTGGGTGTGTGTGTAGGTGTATATGTATGTCTGCATATGTATATGTACATGTAAATGCACATGTATATAATACGGATATATGCACATACACATATATGATATATTAATATATCAATGCTTAATTGTAGGAAAGGAAAGGGGGAAAGAATAAAGTAAGCAATACACAGTACACAGCAAAGAATAAAAGAAAATCTATAAGGAGCAAAGATGGACAATTATGAATACGATGCTTTCTATTATTGTATATAGTTTCTTGAAATGGAAATTTATTTATTTTGAATCCTCACTCATGTTCTGCTGTATTCAAAACAATTTTTCTTTTTCTCTTTCTTTTTCTATTTTGTTTTTTATTATTTTGCATTTAAATTTTTAAAATTTATTTATTTTAAACTTTTTTTTTTTTACATTTGCTTTTAAGATTTTTGAGTTCTAGGTTCTCTCCCTTATTCCCATGCAAAATTAAGAAACTACATGTGAAGTTATGCAAAACATTTCCATAAAAGACAAGTTGTAAAAGAAAACATATTTCTCACCTTAATGAAAATAAAAACTCTCAAGAAAAATTATTAAAAATGAGAGAGAGAGAGAGAATGCTTTGATCTATATTCAGACATAATCAGTTCCTTCTCTGGGTATGGATAAGATTTTTCATCAGAAGTCCTTCAGAATAGTTGTGAATCATTGTATTACTAAGAATAACAGTAATTTAAAGCTGGTCATTCCAGAACATTGCTATTTCTTTGTATGCGGTATATTTCATTTTGTTCATGAAGGACTTTCCAGGCATTTTTTTCTCCTGAGAACATCCTGCTCATCATTTCCCAGAGAATAATCATATTTCATCAGAGAAACTTGCTTCAAAAATTGTTTTACAATTACTATTGTTAATTGTATTTCCCTCCATTTATTCTCTCCTTTAATCCTGTGCCTCCTCAAAAGTGTTTTGATACTATTCCTCCCAATATGCCCTCTCTTCCCATATCCCATTCCTGCAGGGTAAGATAGACTTCTATACCCCTATTGAGTATATATTATATTTCCTATTTGAGCCAATTCTGATGAAGGTAAGATTCACACACACACACATATATTATAATCAATATATCCATGCTTTTCTCCCCTTTTTCCCTTCACTGTAAAAGCTTTTTCTTCCCTCTTTTTTTGACAGATAATTTGCACCATTCCACTTCTCCCTTTCCCTTTCTCCCAGGTACATTCCTCTTACCCTTCAATTTCATAATTTTTTTTAAAAAAGATTTTATCCCTTTATATTCAACTCACACTCATGCCCTCTCTGTCTATACATACTCCTTCTAAGTGCCATAATAATGAGAATGTTCTAATATGTTATAAATATCCTCCTATGTAGGAATGTAAGCAGATAAACTTTATTAAGTCCTATTATCATAAACCTTATGATATCACTTTCCTACATACTTCCTTATGCTTTTCCAAAGTCCTGTATTTGAAAATCAAATTTTCCATTCAGCTCTGGTTTTTTCCATCATGAATGCTTGAAAATGTTCTGTTTCATTGAATGATCACATTTTCCTCTGAAGGATTATATTCAGTTTTGATGGGTAGGTGATTCTTGGTTGCAATCCTAGCTCCATTATTCTCCAGAATATCATATTCCAAGCCTTCCAGTTCTTTAATATAGAAGCTGCTAAATTTTGTGTCATCCTGACTGATGCTCAACTATACTTAATTTGCTTCTTTCTGGATGCTTACAACATTTTCTTCTTGATCTGGGAATTCCAAAATTTGTCTATAAATTGTTGGGAGTTTTTATTTTGGGAGGTGATGGGAGGATTCTTTCAATTTCTATTTTATCCTTTGATTCTATGATAACAGGATGGTTTTTCTTGATAATTTCTTGAAAGATGATGTCCAGGCTCTTTTTTTTTTTTTTTTTTAATCATGACTTTCAGATAAAACAATAATTTTAAAATTATCTCTTCTGGATCTATTTTACAAGTCAGCTATTTCTTCAATGAGATATTTCACATCTTTTCTATTTTTTTTTCACTTTGCTTTATTGTATCTTCATTTCCCATAAAGTCATTAGCTTCCTTTTACTCAAAATTCTATTTTTTTTAAGGAATCATTTTCCTCAGTGAGCTTTTGTATCTCCTTTCCCAATTAGCCAATTTTTCTTTTTAAGGCATTCTTCTCCTCATTAGCTTTTTGCATTTCTTTTTGCACATCTCTCAATTCTTTCCCTAATTTTTCTTCTTTCTCTCTTACTTGATGTCCAAAGTCCCTTTTGATCTCTTCCATGGCCTATGCCCACTTCCTATTTTTTTGGAGGCTTTGAACGTAGGAGCTTTAATTTTGTTTGTTATCTTCTGAATGTCTGTTTTGATCCTTTTTGTCATCATAATAATTTTCATTGGTCAGAAACATTTTGTTATCTGCTCATTTTCTTAGCCTCTTACTCTGCTTTTAACTCTTTATTAAAGTAGGGCTCTGTTTCCAGGGTAGAGGGTGCACTGTCTTAGACTTCAGGGAGTTTGTGCAGCTGTTTTCAGTCTAGGGATCTGACAAGCCTTCTTTTCTGCCCTGGAGCTGTTATGTGTGCCCCCACTCTACTGTAGCTATAAGGACTAGTGTGCTGTCTGGGGTTGGGGCTGGGGCTCCTCTGACCAGAGATGCCCTGGGACTGCACATACTCCTCCATCGTTGCCACAAACCCTCTCCACTGATATTTCTGAACCCTCCCTGGTGTTCCTGGCCTGAGAGGAACAATTGCCTCCAGCATTGCTGTTGATTTAGAGGTCTTGCCCTGCTGATACTGGGGTCCAGGCCACAGAGGGGGCTAGAGCGGGGCCTGCACTGAGTTTCCACTGTGGTCTCACAGACTTTTTGTGCTGACCTTCCAGGTCCTCTTTGGTATCTCTGGACTGAGATGTCTAGAAGCACTAGGACGCTGCTGATTCAGATGTTGAACCTAGGCCAGTCCAGGGCTGGGATTCCCACCCTTTGTCACAGACCTTTTCTGCTGAACTTCTAAGTTGACTTCTGATGGAACTGTTCTACTCCACATTTTTGGGCATTCTGGTCCTCTAAAGTTTGTTTAGAGTCATTATTTAAAAGAATTTAGAGCAGTTTGGAGTTAAGGTTGGGCAATTTCCTGCTTACTCCATTATCTTGGCTCTATCTCCTGTATTTCAGGTTTAAATAAAAAAAAATACATTTAAAATTAAAAAAAAACTTTGAAAAAGATTACTAACTTATCTAATTCCATTTATCTTGTTACCTTTCAATAAAGTATAACTTTCTCGGGATAGTAATAAAGTTGTAGTTGTTAGTAGCTTTAGATTTGTGGCTTTCTTGGTAAAGATACAGGAATCATTAGACATTTCCTTCCTTAGATAATTTTATAGATGAGGAAACTGAGGCAGAGTTCAATGACTTTCTCAGGGTCATACAGTTAGCAAATATTTAAGGCCAGATTTGGACTCGGGTCTTTCTGACCCAAAGTCAAATATTTTTCTGGTTGTCTTCTCCATCCAGCAAGGTGTTTTAATGCCATACTGCATTCTTTAACCTCCTGAAAAAACTTGGTCTCTTTCAGAACAGAATTTTAGAGTTGGAAAGTACCAGAGATATCATCTCTCTATCCCTATCTAAAGAACGAAACATCTCTAGCACATCCCCAGAAAGTGGTCATTCAGTCTCTATTTGAACATGTCCAGTCAGAGACAAATCATTACTTATCCAGTCATTCTTTCTACTTGGAGACATTTCTAATTGTTAGGAATCTTTCTGTGCACTGAAATTCTTCCTTCCTGTAACTTTCACTTACTGATTCTCATTTTAAAGTCTCAAGATAAAGCAGAATGAATCTCATCTCTTTTCCATCTGAAGTTATCATAGCCATATGATGAAGGCGGTTATCAGTCTCATTAATAAGCAAAGCAAATGCATTTCTGAAAATCTGACCCTTTTGTCATGATACCTCCAGAATACAAATCAGTTTGATTCAGTCAGCTATCCAGAGTGCATCTGTATCATGCTAGGAGCACTATGGAAGACAGAAAAATGATGACAGCCAGCACCTGTCTATTCTTATTGAGCATACATTCGAGTCAGGGAGATATGCCATGCACACCATCATAATAGAAACTGTGAGAGATGAAGAATGATCTATCGCACTCAGGGAAATCAAAGGAGCATTATTTTTTTCATGCAAGGAATGTGATACTCATCCATTATTGGTACATCACACCAGAACTAAACAATTAAGAGAATATTTATGAATGTTTAAGCTATTTTTCATTTTTTTCCCTCTGAACTGACCCATCAAACATTTTAGCTAGCCTCAGGAAATAGAGTAGATGAATTAAAACAAATGCATCAAAGGGAAAAATAGAATTGTTTTGGCCTAAAACAAACAAGAAAGCAAGCAGAAAACAGTACCTTGTTTATCAAAATTCAAATAAAATAACATCAAATCTGTTTCCATGAGGCATTTTTGTCATTAGTGTATTTATACTAGTAAAAAGAAACTATGTTTTATACCTCTGACAAATAAAATGTGATAGATAATATTGGTTGGTAAAGTATTATTATTATCTTTTAAAATCTGAATTGATGAGTCTATAAACCTTAAAGAAAACATCAGCTATTTTGATAAATTAATCTTTGATATTTAAATCTTCAGTAAATGGTTAGTACAAAAATTTTGAAAATTGCTTTAAAGTATTTTCATATTGTCTCTAATTAAAAAAAAAAAAACCCAGTAACTATAAAGGTTTTTACATTCATTTGCTATAAGGACTGGGAATTGACCTGTGATTTCAGTAGTATAGAGAATTTCCATGTGATAAAATTCCCATTATCAATATAATTCCGCATATTCTTTAGAACTTATTTTCTTAGAGTTGCCTAGAACAGTTAGAGGATAAAAGTTAATAATAAGATTTAAAGTATTTCTATTTTAAGGTTTGTAAAGGATTTTACAAATACTATCTTATTTTATTTTTATAACAACTTGTGATTAGGAACTATTATTGTCTCCTTTTACAGGTAAGGAAATTAAGACCAAGTGAATCTAAGTATCTTGTCCAGGGTCAAGTAGCTATTGAGTAAGGTGGGGTTTGAAACCTCATGCCTCATGACTTGCCCAGGGTCACAAAGGAAATGTATGTAAAGGGCATGGCTTAAACCCAGATGTCCATGTATCCCACGCCAACCCCTTTCTTACACTGCTATAATTATGATTAATTCATGACTAACAAATACTAATAAATCTGGTCCTTGTAACCAAAATAAAATAAATAATTAATATTAATATATAAATATATTACATAAATTAACATACAATTGATAATTAATTAATTGCATAGATAATTAAGATAAAAGTTAGCTCCTTGGGAGGGATTCGAATAAAGAAGAGTAAAGAAAATAGATAGTATTACTCAAATGAGTAAATCTTGATGAAATCAGGATTTAAATTCAAAGTTGCTTAAACTGTGGGTCATGACCTCATAAGGACTTGTGTAACTGAATGTGGGGGTTGTGAAATTATAATTTATTCTTAGTAAATGCTTGATTTGTATACATATTTTATATACCTATATGTCCAGGGTCACATAAAAATTTTTCAGGCAAATAGGGGTCATGAATGGAACAAGTTTAAGAAGGCCTGGACTAGAGAACCTCTAAAGTTCCTTTCAGGTCCAAATCTATAAAACTAAAAATCACAAGTGGCTACACAGCCAAGAAAGCTTTACCTTCCTTTTTCACAATAAAGCAAACATCTTTGTTGCTAGAAAAAAAAAAAAAAAAAAAATAAGGCACTTAAGGGAACCTGTCTGGTAAATGGATTCCAAATGGCAACAACTGGTTACATGAGTAAATCTTAGATAACAGAGTTGTTGTGTTTTGGGGTTTTTTTAGCTTCTCTGTGATCTATACTGCAATCTGTTTTGTCTGTTGCTGCTGACAGTATCACAAGGAACCTCGCCTGGTGAGATTGATTGGTACCTCCAACTTTGCCATTCCCTTACAGAATGGATGATTTTTCCCCTCTCCCCATTTTTCCCTTTTTCTTCCTTCTTCCTTTCTTTTTTTCTTTTTTTCTTTGCTTAATGATGTTACATTTGTCCTGCGGATGATGTAGAGCACACTGCCCAGGATGAACAGCCCTGCTCTGCTCACTCCTTTCTTGGCAAGCTCTCACACTTCACACGAGCCTTCCTCGGCACCATTAATATTATATATAGATACCCTTGTCACAGATTTACATTCAGTGATCCGAAATCGGGACAGGAAGGGGGAAGTGTGCTTGTGAGGAGGGGGTGGAGGAAAGCCGACTGATTTATTGAGGGGAATGTTGGAGAATAAAAAGGAGGTGATCAAATTTATATTAATGCCCTGACCTATATTCTTAAAACTGCTTTTCGTTCATTTTTGCCCTGAACATTTTGCTGTCTGCAGGGGGAAAAAATTAAATACCATGGTGTCTTGATATTTATTTATCCTCCTTATTTACTGGAAAATCATTCGAGCCATCATCATTTTGTACGCTTATAAGCATGGGATATAGAGATGGATTACAGAGATAGACTGATAAGAGATATATCTATCTATCCTTGTGAAGACATGTACTAGATGGGAACATGCTAGAGCTGGGATGAAACTGTCTGAGACACAGCCTTTGCTAAATTCTATTTGCTCCTGGTTTTACATAGTCTGTTTTATCTATATCCCAGGATGACCTTTTGGTCGACAAAAAGAATCTTGTAATCTCAAAATGAATCTCTGATGGAAGGTGACCTGTCCCACATGTAGAGAGGTGTATACTCATAAACTTTCAAAGCATGTCATCAATATTCTGGTCCATGCATCCTCCACCCCTGCCCCACATTTTTCAAACAATTCAAAACTTAAAAGATTTATATTATTTGTCATTGGATATATTTTTATGTTCTCAAATGAAGAAATGCAGATCATAAGGGATCATAATCTACTCTAGTCCATTCACCTCATTTTAAAAATGAGTGACTGAGTCTAAGTGAGATTAAGTATCTGGTTCCAGGCCACATGACTGGGAAGCATGTGAAGTGGTATTAGAACATAGTACTTCCTGATTCTAAATGCAGTGCTTTGTCCAGTATTTTATGTTGCTTCTCAATATCTACATCCCAGTTAAGACTGTCAGACAGACTTGAATGGAGGAACAGAGTTTTACAAATTTTAAGCATTCCATAAATATGAACTATTTTTAAAAAGCAAATAAATATCTCAGTGGATAGAACGGCAAGTCTGAAGACTCATCTTCCTCAATTTAAATCTGGTCGCAAATACTAAGTCAATGTATGATCCATAGGTATTCCTTTCTATTTGAGTTACTATGCTGCAGTGTAAACAGTCAAAACTCAAGTGAAAATAATGATAAATTTAGCAAAATAACAAAATAGGAGGAGAGAAAGCATAGTTTTGCTAGATACTTTGAATCTGATAATTATTTTGGTCCTTTATTTTTTTTCCCTTTTGAGTCATTTTCAGTTGTGTCTGATTCCTCATGACTTCATTTGAGATTTCTTGGCAAAGAAAATAAAGTGGTTTGTCATTTCCTTCACCAGCTCCTTTTACAGATGGAGAAACAGAGGCAAATAGGATTAAGTGAATTGCTCACACTACTAATAAGAGTCATATTTGCTAGTGAGATCATATTTGAATTCACAAAGATAAGTCTGACTTTCAGATATGGTGATCTATCCATTGTGCTACTGAGCTGCCCCAAGAATTAAAGCAATCCCCAACCTATCGATACCTTCTCATATTGTATATATTTTTCAATCTGTGTTCTCCTGTACCTCTCTCAAAAAAATCTGCCCAAAGTGATAGAGACTCTTTTCTAGTCCTTTAAATATCTCTAGGGTATCAGTTCAGAGCAGCACTTTATCCATATCACTACATGACCAACCTGCATCCTTTTCTGATCATATATTCCCTTAATGATATCTATCACTGTACCACTTTTTGACATTTGAAGTAAGCACTTAACTTTTCTATATATGCATGTTCTCCCTAAGGTTGATGAACCAAAAGCTAATATTCCAAGGTAGACTCTGGTGCATTACTTTCTCAAAGTTGAAAATTGGATAGCAATGTAATGTTAAGAGACACCAGTTTGTTCATTTGGAATTGCCTGGATGAGTTGAAAGGCAGGAGGCTAATGACAGGTATTCTGTCAATGAGGCAACTAGAGGGTTCAAGTGGATAGAATGATCAGCCTGAAGTCAGGGAGACTTATCTTTCTGAGTTCAAAACTGACCTAAGACATTTACTTGCTGTGTGACTTTGGGGAATTTACTTAGCCGCTGCTTTCATTAATCAAGAAAATGACAAAGTGTGTCATGGTCTGGGGGTCATGAAGAATCACAGAATCACACAGGATTGAGCAACCAAATAACAATAACCTTTTGGTCAATACTCTCACTATGAAGAAAAATACCACATATACAAACTGTGATCATCTTCTGTAATCAACTTACTCTGTGTTTTTCTAGATAGATAGATAGATAGATAGATAGATACACACACAAATTAAATCAATGTCTTCCTAAATGAATGAGAAATCAACAAAAACAACATCTCACATTTCTTAGCACTTTGAGGTTTACAAAGCACGTTACAAATTTATTCTTCATTTATTCCTAATAAGAACTCTGTAACTTGGTGCTATCAGTATTATTTTACTTATGAAGAAATTGAAGCAGAAAGAGTTTAAGTAACTTGTCCAGAGTCATATACCTAGTAAATGTCTGAGACCAGATTGAATTCAGTAAGATCTCCCTGATTCCAGATCTAGGGTTCTATCCAGTGAGCCACAATAAGCAAATGTGTTTATTAAGTAATTACTATGCACCAGATATAGTGCTAAGTGCTGGGGATACAGAGAAAAACAACAAGAGTTTTTTGTCTTCAGGGGGCTCACATCTTAATGAGAGAGGTAATATGTAAACAACTATGTACATTTGAAATATTTAGAAGGTGCATTCAGAAAGAATTCATTAGCACTGTTGGGATTAGAGGTAGAAACGTCTTCTTGCAGAAGATAGCATTTGAGTTGAGTCTTGAAGAAAACTAAGAAAACCAGTATAGGGATAAACAGGATAGGGAAAAAAAATTCAGGATAGAGAAAATTGACTTTTATTCCTTTGTTTTCAATATGCCACTAATGTGTCTTTAATGTTCATGTTAATAAAATTTCCTGAATATTTAATATCCTTTGATTAAAAATATTTTAATACATTTAGTTTTTATATAGTTATCTTCCTTTTTATAATTTCAGATTGACATCTAGGATGGTTAGACTGATTCACAGTTGAATTAACAATATGTTACGATGGCTGCCTTTAAATAACTTCTCTAGCATTGACTATTCCAATTTTAATGAGTGTGATGTGAAACTTAGTATACTGTTTTAATTGAATTTTTTATTAGTGATTATTTTAGAGTTGGTAATTCACTTTGTTTCTTTTGACAACTAGTTGTTCCCATCTTTTGACTACTTGTCTATTAAGGAAAGGTTCTTAGTCATATATTTGCATAATTTTGCTACTGATTTTGGATGTCAATAATTAAACAGAACTATTTGATACACATTTTTTCTTAATCACTTGTCTTTTTATTCTAGCTGCATTGATTTTGTTCATGCAAAAGATTTATTTGTTTTTACAATCAAAATTATGTTTTGTCCTTTGTAACTTCCTCTTTTCTAGGTGATGACTTCTATTAGTAGTCATAATTATGAAATATGACACCTTTTTATTTTTTTCATCTTTTTTAAAATTGAGTTTTATTATTTGCATCACTAAGCAATTTGTAATTTGTCATAATATGCAGGATAAGATGCTAGTTTAATGTTATCTTTTATCAAAATACTTCCTAGTTTCCTTTGTTTTTTTGTTGAATGTGGAATCCTTCAACTAGAAGTTTGTATTATTCTTTAATGAGTAAATGTGAGTTAAAGTCCAAAGAAATATTAACTTAATTCTTATCCTAATATTGATACTTTTACTTTTTGTTGCCTCAATGGCCCTCAAAAAGTGACATAAATTTTAAAAATGATAGCCTTGTCTAGACCTATAAACATGGAAGTATTGCTTTTATTGCCTGTTTTTGTTGGTAACTCTGTTGGTACATGTTTCTTTTGAGCCTGAATTTCATACGCTGTGATCAATTCTTATTTCTTTTGAAAGAATGGCTCAAATGTCTTCCTAATGTGAAAAGTTTTTCCTTTTCCAATTGATAATTTAATTCACCTTAGCAATGTGCATTATTTTGGAATAGAAATAAATCTTCTTTGCTTTTTTGGAATATATGAAATTGTCCTTTGTTTCATCATAAACAAAGTGTGATTTTTCATATGAAAAGATTCTTATGTCTATAATATGTATTGTCTGATATCCAGGCACTGAAATTTAGTTAAGCTGTTTCTTAGAGAGTTAAAGTAAATGTTTCTCCATGTCTGTGTCCTGTGGAATCTATCAATCTATGGTTTGCCTTCTATTGCCAATTCTTCAAGGGGAATCTAATGTCAGATAATTTTTTCAATGAATTTCAAAAACAGTATATTCCAGATATTTGTCTCATCATATTTTTTGAAAACATGAAAATATGAGATTATCTTTTGATATCTTAACTTCAAATTAAATTTTGTTGACTAGTAGACTAGTAGACATAGTAAATATGACCAAGTAGATAAACTTGGAATACTGTTATTTTTGTACTGTTTAATTTTCTTATATTTCTGAATTTCAAACAAAAATTTGCTTTTTTTCTTTTTCAAAGACTCTATTTTATAGAGGGCTTTTCCATCAACTTATTTATATTCTATACTTGTGTTTCTTATGTGAGATGTTTAATGTTTGCTAAAATTACTTCTGTTTTTAACATTCTCCTTACTATGCTAGAGGATTTTAAAAATGTTCAGGTGTTGATGAATTTCTGTATAGTTCCTATGGTATTCTTTTATCACTGGTCTTACAATTTTTTTTCAGTCCACTGTATTGATTTTATTGTATACATTTTGATTGTTAATTTTCTTTCATTATCTATTATTTTTTTCTATAAGATATTTCTTACTACTATTTCTTTACCATTGTTTCTTTTTTGTTTTTATTTTATGATACATTTATTGCTGTTTTTAGGTGATAGAGAGTACTACTAGACTTAACTCTCATCTATCACTCAGCTTTCATGTGAGAAGGTCCCCTCCTTCTTTTCTCTTAATTGTTAAAGTACTCCCTCTTTAGTTTATTAGGTTCCCTGTTAGCTATTTGAAGGTGCTAAGGTTTGGAACTGGTGATACTCTTGGCTAATGCCTAACTTTTCATTCTATATTCTTATTGATAGAACCCACTATAAAGTCTCTCTCTAAATTTAAATATTTAGTGATTCCCCTTTGAATGGCTATCTAATTTTCAAAAGCACTAGAGACAGTGCAGGCATTCCTCTAAATTCAATTCAGTATACTCACATTAAGTATGTATTATGAGCAAGGTAAATTTTGTTTATGCTGGAAGTTGCAAAAATGAATAAAATACCACCCTAGCAGATACACAACAAATTTCTAAGATGCAAATAAGAATACAAAAAGTACATGGAAAATGTAAACAGAGTAGAGACATTTGAGGAGGTTTGTTGGGTTATTATCTAAGCTAGCCATGGAAAAATAAGACAGATTTCAATTATTAACATCAAAAGAAATGGAGGTAGGGATGAAATTTAAGCATATAAATTAACACATGAAAATAGAAGGAAGAAAATGGGATGGTACCATTAATCATCTACCTTTCCTAGAATACCATATATATGACAGAGAGTAGATATAAATTCCTGGCAAATTGCAGCTAGAATGTAGTGAGACAAAAAGCAGTTTGTACATACTTTATCCCACTCCACCCTTCTACACCTTATCCTATGCCATATTTTCTCTCCTTCTTTATCTCTTTCTATTAGTCTACACACCTTGTCCAACTATCATAAATCTCTACCCTACTTTATCCTATTCCCTTCCCCCTTATTTCTTTATATTTTGGAGGGTCCACTATCCTTAATGGTATGTATGTATGTATATCTATATCTATGTATTAACCTATTTAATCCATTTTGATGTGTTTTTAAGAATTAACAGCCTTGTTTTCTCATCTAATGCCTGTGTGCCAGTTCTTACCCTGCATTTCATTCATATATCATAAATTAATATTTTAACTTTTTTGAGGCAGTTTTTCTTTTTAGAATCAGATATATTCAACTCTGACCCAGTTTTTCTTTTTGACTACACAATCTTAGATATATGGATGCACATTTCTATATTTAGAACATAAAATTTGTCATTATCTAATCCCTTGAAATTAGACTTTGATGTTGGCTCTTATGTGTTAAATTTTTTATTGAATTTGGGTTTGTTTGAGACAAAAATACTTAAAATCTGTGAGTTTATTAAATATTCATTTTTTCACTTAATAATATGCTTAATTTTGTTCAATATATTTTTGGTTGCAGGTCTTGTTCTTTTGATTGTCAATATATAATATTCCAGGCCTTGTGGTCTTTTTTTTTTTTTTTTTTTTTTTTTTTTTTTTGTAGCTGTTGATAGATATTGTGAATTCTTATTGTACCTCTAGGAATTTTTGTAATTATTTTTTTTCTGGTTTGCTTTCTTACAAAATTTTCTATTTGACCTAGGATTTTTGAAATTTAGCAGTAATGTTCCTATGTATTTTCCTTGTAAAGATCTTTTTGAAGTGGTAATTGGTGGATTTCTTCTATTTCAATTTTGCCCTCATTTTCTATCACTTAAGGGCAATTTTTTATTTTATTTTTTGTTTATTCATTTTTTTATAAAGCTTTTTATTTTCAAAACATATGCATGGATAATTTGACAACATTGACCCTTACATAGCCTTGTGTTTCAGATTTTCTCCTCCTTCTCCCACCCCATCCCCTAGATGGCAAGCAATCCAATATATGTTTAACATGTTAAAATATATGTTAAATCCAATAATAGAAACATGTTTATACAATTCTCTTGCTACATAAGAAACATCAGATCAAAAAAGAAAGTAAATGAGTAAGAAAGAATGCAAGTGAGCAATTACAAAAAGAGTGAGAATGTTATGTTTTGATCCACATTTAGTGCCTGCAGTCTTCTCTCTGGGTGCAGATGACGCTTCATCAGAAGATCATTTGAACTGGCCTCATTAATGTCATTGTTGGAAAGAGTCAAGTTCATCAGAATTTATCATCATATAATATTGATATTGCTGTGTACAATGATCTCCTGGTTCTGCTCATTTCACTTAGTATCAGTTCATGAAAATCTCTCCAGACCTCTCTGAAATCATCCTCCTGATCATTTCTTATAGAAGAATAATATCCCCTAACATTCATATACCATAACTTAATCAATCATTCTCAAACTGATGGGCAGCCACTCAGTTTCCAGTTTCTTGCCACAAACATTTTTGTACATGTGGGTCTCTTTTCTTCCTTTAAGATATCTTTGGGATATAGACCCAATAGAAACACTGCTGAGTCAAAAAGGGTATTTTGATAACTTTTTGAACATAGTTCCAAATTGCTTTCCAGAATGGCTGGATCCATTCATAATTCCACCAACAATATATTAGTGTCTCAGTTTTCCTACATCCCCTCCAACATTTGTCCTTGTCGTTCCCTGTCCATCTTAGCCAATCTTAGAGGTGTGTAGTGATATCTCAGAGTTGTCTTAATTTGCATTTCTCTGATCAAAGGTGATTTAACATGCTCTAATATGATTAGAAACAGTTTTAATTTCTTCATCTGAAAATTTTCTGTTCATATCCTTTAATCATTAATCAATTGGAGAAGGGCTTGAATTCTTATAAATTTGAGTCATTTCTCTATATATTTTAGAAATCAGTCCTTTATTAGAACCTTAAATATAAAAATGATATCCCAATTTATTGCTTCCCTTCTCATCTTATCTGCATTAGTTTTATTTGTACAAAACCTTTTTAACTTCATATAATCAATGGTGTTCAATGGTGTCCATTTCTTCTTTGGACACAAATTTCTTCCTTCTCCACAGATCTGAGAGGTAAATTATCTTATGTTGTTCTAATTTGCTTATAATATCACTCTTTATGTCTAAATCATGAACCCATTTATATTTTATCTTGGTATGTGGTGTTAGGTGTGGATCAAGCCCTAATTTCTTCCAAACTAATTTTCAATTTTCCCTGCAGTTTTTGTTAAAGAGTGAGTTCTTATCCCAAAAGCTGGGGTCTTTGGGTTTGTCAAACACTAGATTGCTATAGTTATTGATTATTTTCTCCTGTGAGCCTAACCTATTCCACTGATCAACAATGCTATTTCTTAGCCAGTGACAAATGGTTTTGATGACTACTGCTTTATAATATAGTTTTAAGTCTGGCACAGCTAGCCTACCTTAATTAGCATTTTTTTCATTAATTTCCTTGAAATTCTTGACTTTTTGTTCTTCCAAATGAACTTTGTTACTATTTTTTCTAAATCTATAAAACAATTTCTTGGGAGTTTGGTATGGCACTAAATCAGTAGATTAAGTAGTGTTGTCATTTGTATTATATCTACTCGACCTACCCATGAGCACTTGATATTTTTCCAGCTGATTAGATTTATGTTTATTTGTATGGAAAGTGTTATGTAGTTTTGCTTATATAGTTCCTGACTTCCCCTTGGCAGATAGATTCCACTTGCCATATCTTTTCCTTGGTGCAATAGTTCTAAACTTCAGCCGTAATATTCCTCGGAGATTTAATTTTGGAGTCTCTTTCAGGAGGTGAATTTTTTCAATGACTATTTTACCTTCTGATGTCAGGGCAGTTTTCCTTTATGATTTCCTGTAAGATAATGTCTAGGTTCTATTTTTCATCGTGGCTTTCAGGAAGTCCAACGATCCTTAAATTGTTTCTCCTAGATCTATTTTCCTCATAAGTTGTTTTTCCTACAAGGTATTTGATATTTTCTTCTATATTTTTCACTTTTTTGTTTTTGTTTGACTGATTCTTGACGTGTTATTGAGTCATTCACTTCCATTTGTTCAATTCTAATTTTTAGTGTATTATTTTCTTCAGTTTTTTAGCTCCTTTTATAATTGGCCAATTGAATTGATTTGTTCATTGCATTTTTTTTTCCATTTCACAAATTTTGTTTTTCAGTGAATTGGTATCTTTTTCATATCTATTTTGTAGGGCATTATATGCTTTTCCCATTCCTTCTTGCAGTGATCCCATTTACTTTCCCCAGTTTTCTTCTAATTTTCTTTTTAAGATCCTTTTTGCAATCTTCCAAGAAAGCCTTGTGAAATGGGGACCAGCTCCTAACTCCCTTTGAGGCTTCATCTAAAGTTGCTTTGCCTTTAAGATCCTCAGTATTTGAGGTCTGTTCTCTCTCTGTCTCCATAAAAGCTGACTATGGTGAGAGTTCTTTTTTTTTTTTTACTCATTTTTTTTAAGGCTTTCAGTCTGCTCAATGCAAAGGAGCAACAGCTGCTTTAATTTGCCCTGGGGCAGTTGCGCTATTTGATTTCTGGTGTTGGGTAATGGAGGCTAGGTCCAGTGTTCTTCCAGGGCTCAGTGGTTTACAATTTGCCTTTTGTAGCAAATCTACCAAACTATCTGATTGCAATCAGGACAGAATTGCCTAAGAAGCTCATAGAAGATTCCCAGGTGAATGGAAGCTGCATTGCTCTGACTCCTGCCTCACTCCTTGCCCCAGTCTCCCTGTGCTCTGGTCTGGGCTCAGCAGACTGTCCTCCTGCTCATTTGAAATAGACCTGAAGTTCTTCCAAGGTATCTTCTTCTGGGAATGTGCTGTACTCCAAATGTTTATTGGTTCTTTGACTCCAAAACCAGTTTAGTGGCTTATTCTGTTATTGGTTTGAGAGAAGGTCAGAAGTCACAGAAATTCGTGTGTGCTCTCCACCATCTTGGCTCTGCCCCTCAACCCTTTAGAGCAATTTTCTTAAATCATTTCTTGTATTATTGTGTCAAGGTTCTTTTTCTGATTACAGCTTTCAGTTAGACCAATTCTTCTGATGGTTTGGTCTTGATTTGCTTTCCAGAACTGTTATTTTTCTTATGAGAGGTCTCACATTCTCTTCTGATTTTTCATTTTTTATATTTTGTTTTATTGTTTCTCTTATATCCTCACTGCCTTCCCCTTGCTCAATTCTGGTCCCCTCAGAGAGATAACTAGAAATATATCTATCTGATCCTTTAAATATTATAGGGGATATTTTTGTTCAAACTAACTTCTAATCACTTTTGTCATTATCAAAGTGAAGACGCAGGCTCTATTTTCAAGTCTTGAATCCTTTCGCATCAGACACTAGTTCTACAATGAATATACAATAGTACATATCTAAGAAATATGTTTATCAAAGAAAATAGAGAAAACATGCATAAAAGAATATATAGCAGATAAGGCCCAGTGAAGGAGCTCTCCCATAGGAAAATGACATAACCCAAGAGGGAGAAAAAAAGAGAGAAAGTTCTATATCTCATTTAAAGAGGATATCCCTAAAGTATCTAATGCAGCAAAATAGGGATAGGGTTATGATGGTGACCATCAGCTCCTTTTAAGTCTGTCTTCCCAGAATTTTTTCCTTTAGATACCTGGAGTGGGGTAAGTTTCTTCCACCTCCTCTCTCAAAGCTGGAAGCCAAGTGAATTTGAAAGAATTCACTCTTGAAGAGTATCAAAGAACACTTGAAGCTGATGAATCTGAAGAAAACTAAAGAAGGCTGAAGTTCTTCCATTATCTCCAATTCCACCCTCCTGCTCACATAGATAGAGCAGTCATCTCCACCAATAACAAAAGAGTCCCATTATAAAGGGCTTTGGGACAGAAATTACACTTTCCAATTATATTTCATATATTGAATGTGTCTAGTTATTCCCCTGTTGTCTTCTCTATTAGAATGTAAGTTCTTTGAAGTCAGGGGATTGTTTTCTGCCTTTCTTTTTATCTTTATTTCTCAGCATAGTGTCTGGCACCTAATAAGTGCTTAACACATCCTTATGGGCAAGGTACCATGCTAGGTGATGGGATGTAAAGAAAAAGACACTTCCTATCCTCAAGGAGTTTTGTTTCTATTTGGGGATGCAGCATATAAACAGAAGAGGAAACACAATCTTTATTATTATTTATGATTTGCAAAAAGCTTTAAATACTTTGTCTTATTTGATCTTAAAAACATATTCGTGAAGTATATCATACAGCTATTATTTTGTCTACCTTATAAATAAAGAAATTGAGACTAAGAAGTTGAAAGACTTGCCTGTGGTCACATGATAATAACAATAAGGAAGATAGGAACCGGGTCTCTCCTGATTACAAGTACAAAATTCTTTTCCTGTTGCCATTATTGCCCTCCTTTGGTTTCTTCTAGGGTGCAATCATTTCCAAAGTCATAAACAGTCCTGGATTCTTTCAAGGAGAAATGATTCACAATGACACAACATACCTATTAAAAGAATGTGACATTTTCCTTGCTGCTTGGCAAGACATATATTTCAAAGTTTGCTTGAGTGTTGCTATGATCTTTTAAGAAGTCTGGAGGAAGATTAACGTGTATTTGCTAAATATTTCTTATAAAATTAATTTTTCAATCTTGTTCTTTATATTGCTACAGTCTACATAACATGATTTAAAATTCTGGTCTCACGCGGCTAGTTCCAAAGTAGAGTTTTGATTAATCAGAGAATTGGTTTTAATCATTTGTTGCAAGGAATAATAAATGAGTGCAGCTGAGGACTCTGCAGCTGCCTCATGAGCTCTATTGGCCTCGCCTGGCTTCTCAGAATTTGACATACTGTACGCGCCGTGTTACCGTGTTCACCTAGTATTTAATTACAGGGAAGCTCAAGAATGAAAAGTAAAACAATGGTTTGGAAATGAGCAGTAGGAAAAAATACAAATTCAATTAACTAGCTAGTGTTCAGTCTAATGTAAAAAGAACAAAATGCAAAAATGGTGGCAAAATTCCAAAAGATGATTATGCATTCTTTTAGGATAACTAGGTCTTAAAATCAGAACTTAAACCCCGAAGATCTCTCAAGCACATGGGATGCAGCAACCTCAAAAAACCAGCAGACCCAACATCATTCTGGTCCTGATTCAAGCATCTGCTATGCAAAACAGAGAGACTGCCCCATATAGTTTGTAATTCAATTTAACCAGCATTTATTTAGTGCTTACTGTATGCAGAGTACTTTGCTGAGTGTTGAGGGTGAACCAAAACTTAGCTAACTAAGATCCTTTTCTCCTCATAAAACTTAGCACTTAAAACATAGCAGAAATACCGTTAGCATTAAATAATAAACATTGAAATACAAAAATTTATTACGGCAAGCTTGCTATTGCCTTTCCTAATTGCCTTGTTTTACTTTTTATTCATTCTAAATCTATTTATATGTGTACATGTGCTTTACCTCGTAAAATGCAGGGTTTTTTTCAGAGTATGCTTTGTTTCATTTGTTCTATATGGATCTTGTATGTCCACCACATGGACATGTATGTACAGTGCCTAGTACATGATAATTAATATTCTGTGAGGAGCAATTTATACATAAGTCAAACTATCACCTTTATGATTGTCATTGATCCCCTCTGAGAATGAAGAACAAACAATAATTTTCCCTTGCAACATATCTGCTGAGGTAGATGCTGCATTATTATATCTATCTTTAAAAGGGGGGGGAAGTCAGGTTATTTTTATCTTCTTTCTAAATCTGATTTTTCTTGTGTAGCAAGACAACTGCATAGATATGTACATATATATTGTATTTAACATATACTTTAACATATTTAACATGTATGGAGTTACCTGCCATCTAGGGGAGGCAGGGAGGGAAGGAGGGGAAAAGTTGGAACAGAAGTTTTTGCAAGGGTTATTGTTGAAAAATTACCCATTCATATGTTTTGTCAATAAAAAGCTATAATTAAAAAAGGGTGGGGGAGTGAAACTCATACAGACAATAGATATAGAGATGGAGAGAGGCCATCCAGTCTAATACTCTCAATTTGCAGATAAGTAATAGAGGTCCAGTGATTTACCTAATGTTACAAGAGGAGCTTGATAGGTCTATAATTTGAGCCCAGTTCTCTTCCTTTAGTATTTCTCTGAACTATCATTTTAATAAAATTATGCAACAATGTGAATATTGCTAAACCTAGGATCTTTATTTTGTAATAACCCAGAAAATGTTTTTTGCTTTTATAGTCTAAAGGGATGACTGGAGGAGGAAGAGAGATGTGGGATAAGGAAGGGAAGAATGAATTTCTTCAGAGCTGTCAGCTAAAGAGTAGCAACATTACCTCCACAGCTAATCTCTGGTCAGACTTGCAAGAAAGAGCAATGCTTCTGAGTATCAATGGCTCCTCACACTTGTCCAAATAAAGAGGTTTTCCCCTATATGTTTCTATATTTCTATTGGAATGGAGCATGACTGCTCATGGGCATCATACTCAGGCCTGGATATGTCCCACTTGTTGGTCATCCTTCATTCTAGAAAAAGATCAATGATATCACAAAGGTGATGTTTTGACTTGTGCATAAATTGCTCCTCACAGAATACTAATCAATACATAGAAGGCACTGTGCTGGGCACTCAGGATCTATATGGAACAAATTAAACTATGTTTACTCTCAAGAAAATTACATTCTATCAGGGAGACTACATATATAAATAGCTGCAGAATGAATACAAAATAAAAGCAAGGCAATTGGGAAAGAAAGGTAACAACAAGCTTGCTTTATAAATTGTTGTACTTAAATGCTTATTGTATTTAATGGTAATAATTATCATAGATATGGTGTCCCAGCCCTTCATTTTATTTTTTAGATTAAATTTTATTTTACTTTCAAAGAAAGACTAGTTTTTTCTCCCTCCTATTATTCTCATCTCCCCTGTCCCAACCTTGAGAAAGCAAGAAAAACAAAATCCCGGTTATAAACATGTGTAGTTAAACAAAATTTCTCATGTAACATGTTAAAAATTGTCTCAATCTGCATTTGAAGTCCATCACATTTCTATCAGGAGATGGGAAACATATTTCACCATGGATCCTCAAGATCCCATCAAATTTACATCTATTCCCACGTAGCTAATTAATTGCCTCCTTGGTTTCTCACAAAGTGCTACAAATATGTTTATATATTTTTAGAATTTCTTTTGCTTAGGATAAACCCTCTCTTAAACTACATCTAATTCCCTCTCCACTCTCTTCTCTTTCCCACTTTCCCTATTGAATGAGTACTGGGAATTTAAATCACAATTTCACAGTATGGGAATCTGTATAGCAAAGGGAAGGGAGAAGGGAACACACTTTAGCACTGTGCCAAGCAATTTACAATTATCTCATTTGATTCTCATTATAACCCTGGGATGTAGGTGCTATTTTGATCTCCATTGCAGTTGAAAAATCTAAGACAAAAGTTAAGTGACTTGTCCAAAATTACAGAGATAATAAGTGTCTAAAATTGGATTTGAACTCAGTACTCTGACTCCAGGCTTAGTCAGCTTTCTATCCTCTACTCCATCTTACTGCTTCTTGAATAGGGGGCGGGCTGGAGTCAGAAAGCTATGGACTCATAACTTGCCTCTAAAATATACTGACTATGTGATGATGTCCTTAAGACACATTCCAAAATAGTCCCTCTAAAGTTACTGGCAAGTGTCAGATTTAGTTACAATAAAATGCAAATTTGCATTTGTCCTAAAGTGAGGAAATCACAGATAAAGAACAAGAAAAAAAGTGCAAGTTACCATAATACATACTGAGGATATAAGAACAAAATTGAAAACAAAACAAAACAAAATAGTAGTTATCCTCACAGAGTTTATATTTTCCTTGAAAGTAGGAGGGATATGGGAAGGAAATGTAATATATTTACAAATATCAAAGACTGGTCAGTTTTGCAGTGATAATCTGAAATTGGAGCCTGCACTTCCCAGGGTCTGAAGTAAGTGGAAGGGAAAGTATCCTATCCTCCAACCTTATTCCAGTCTTATATGATGTATGTAAACTTCTTGCTATGTCTTCAGGTAAATATTACTTTGTAAACAGCTAATTGGTAGTAATTGGTCAAATTGATCAGTGGGACACTAATCACTGGGTCATTGGATGATACAGAAGAGATACTAAAAGCTAAAAGCTTCAAAAAAGAAAACACTGGAGTATGGGCTCAAGCTGACAGCATTAGAACCTCCTTCCTTTTAGGGAAATCTCCAGAGTTCACAACAAGCCATCCCCCTGAAGACTCATGAGTGAGAATGCTTTGGTGTGAGTGTCCCCGTAGAGCTTATAAGTATTCCACATGGAAAAGTAAATACAAAGTAATTAGGAGGGAATAAACACTAACAACTGAGGGGAACCGGAAAGTTATTTTTAATGAGAAGTAGAACCTGAGTGGAATCTTCAAGGATAGCTAAGTATTCTAAGCAACAGAGGTAAGAAGAAAGTACATTCTTGATACAGCACTCCATTACCAATTTGACCAATTACTATCAATTGCAAGGAGATAAATTTAACAACAATAGAAGTTAAAGTTTATGTAAAAATACAAAAGTAGGATGTATGATTTTCAGGGTTTTCACAGAATGGAGACTTGAGTGTCAAAGTAAAGCTTTGAAGCCAGTTATTGATATGTTAATTCATATTTTGGTATCATAGTAAATTAACATGTTCAACTCACACAGACCATATTTTAAATTTTCTTTATAATGAAGTGAAAATCCAGGAGGTTAAGTTCACCATGGCTTCCTCCATTACCTTAAAGATGAAAAAGATTTATTCAGAGGACCATAGTACATGATTACATTTTCTATTCTGAAAAACTCAGAATTGGACAGATATACTTAATTCAAACAAATGTACCAAAAGGCTATATCTCCCAAATAAATTTAAAGTGGCAATTCTTAGTGACTTGCCACAGAAAATGAAAACCAACTGGTGTTACATATCACACACCTTTTTATAAAGAATTTTGTTTCCTTTGATAGGTCAAATCTATAGAAAAAAGGACAGAAAATCAATGAGAGGAGTAAGAAATGCAGTAAAAAGTCACCTTTTCTTAAGTTTAATGTTCTTTCACTTTGAATCCTTGCTATCAATCGACTTTTTTTACAGTCTGTGTCCATTGCATCATGCTCCTTAGAACTTAGTTATATCCAAGCATAGCATAAAATCCCCCTGGGAAGTACCTGCTTGGGTTATAATCAAGAGATCTCTTACAAAGATACAATAAAAATACTGTGCTCCAGCTTCTCATCATTCTTATTTGGGACCATTATTTAGAAAAATCTTTTTGCCTGCTATTCTATACTGTTTACAATTTCACTGTCCATCATGAAACCCCTAGTATTCAGCTTCCTAATGATGTCACCCAGCACTTAATGATAGTGAGTAATAGTTTTGTAAAATATTCCAGGTATTTTATAAACATTATTTCATTTGATCCTCATAGCAATCCTGGCAAAAGCGATGTTCTTATTATCTCTATTTTACAAATAGGGAAATGGAGGTTTACTGAGGCTACATAATTTGCCCTTCAGGGGCTTTTTAAACTGTGAGTTGAAACCCCATATAGGGTCATATAACTGAATCTTGGGGTTGTGAAAAACAACAGTAAAAGGTCAAATATTCCACTAAGATTTTTATTTTTTATACAAAAATAAACAAACAATCCATTTAATTAGCATACAAATTTGCTTTTGTCTTTAACAAATGATAACATTATATGTATGCTAAAATAGTTTTAAAATAAATTCCTTTATGATTTATTTTCAGTGTTTAAATTGTATATCTATTTTATATATCTATATGTTGGGATCATGTAAAAATTTCTTGGGCAAAAACGGGTAACTTGTGGGAAAAAAAAAAGTTTAAGAAGCCCTAATGTAACTAACCCACTACTAGAGATTCGAATCCTTGCAGTGACTCCAGTCCTCCATTATCCACTTCACCCCACTGATTTCAAGTAGATGGACTAATCAGCACCACAGCCAACCTACAGACATATATCAGAGATATGGTTTGGTTCCAGACCATTGTAATAAGCAAGTATCACAATAAGGTAAGTCATAGAAAATTTTTGGTTTCCTGGTGCATATAAAAGTTATATTTGCAATTACTGTAGTCAGTTAAGTATGCAATAATATTATGTGTAACAAACCCAGTATACATATGTTAGTTAAAAATACTTTGTTGCAAAAAATAAAGGTTGACCATTTTCTGATTCTTCATTAAGTTATAATCTTTGTGTTGGTGCAGGGATCTGCCTCCATATTGATAGCTGCTGATTGATCAGGGTGATTGGTTGCTAAAGGTTGAAATGGCTGTGGTAATTGATTAAAATAAGACAGTAAAGTCTGCCACATGGATTGACTCTTCCTTTCATTTGGAGAGGTTATTGTCAAGTTATTAATTGGTATAATTTCAATATTGTTCTATCTTAGGGAATAGGGAGGTCCAAGAAGAAAGAGAAGAGGAACTGCCAGTTGGTGGAGCAGTGAGGAGGACACATGCAAAATTTATCGATTAAGCTTGCTTTCTTATATGGGCCCAGTTCATGGAGCCTTCAAACAATTACAAATAGTAACATCAAAAATCATCAATCACAGACCACCATAACAAATATAATAATAATGAAAAGTTTGAAATATTGCAAGAATTAACAAAATATGATGCAGAAATGTAGCAGAAGAACATGTCGTTAGGAAAATAATATAAATTAGAATTGTTTGACACAGGTTTGCTATAAACCTTCAGTTTAAAAAAAATGCAGTATCTTTGGAATGAAAAAAAATGAAAAATGCTCGTATTTCAGAGGATGTCCTCAAAGCTTTTTGCAGGTTGGTAGAAATTACTAGGTATTGGATTCTGCCATCATAACTTTTGAGAATCCAGGGACACTACCATACCATGAAGCATCATAGTAGAATTTTTCTGTAGAAAAAATTAATTATATGCTTTTCAGATAGGTCTTAAAATTATTTACTCTCTTTCACCTTGTATTGTATTTCTAGTATGTTTCCAAGATATGCAATACATACACATTTGTTTCTCTTGGCTTTTTATCCTAAAAAGACTCTGGCCTTCATTTAAGACCTGACTTCCCAGGGTGTATCTTAAGCTGTGCAGTATGGCAGGTGTGTTGAAGATGGAAGATAGGAAGCATGAAGGAGAAAAGATATGAGTGGTAGATTATAGAATGATTGTTGAGCTATTGTAGTGTTCAGGCAGCCCTGAAAAAAATGGACAGATCTATAAACCAGGCCACTGGTTTCTCAAAATTGAAATAAGAATTTGATTCACAGTCTATAATGCCTTCATCCAAATTTGATTTTAACTCAAAGTAGCAAAATATTTTACATGAAAAGGTATACTTCAGTTTTTCAGTAAAATAACTTCTGTTTGATCATATTACCAAGTTAAATAATCATAGCGTATTGGCAGATTCAGGAAGACTTGATGTCAAAGTCAACCTCAGACACTAGCTAGCTATGTGACCCTGAGCAAGTAAATTGTTTTAGTTTCCTCAAATATAAAAGGGAGATAATCATGTAACTTCCTTCATAGGATTATAGTGAGGTTCAAATATATTATTGGTAACTGCTTAGAACATAGTAGGCACTTAATAAATGCTTGTTCCCTTCTCTCCATCAAAGTTTCAATTTCTCACAGTTTTTAGGTAAGACCTTTTTTCTATTAAGGCTCTCTGTCTTTTGCCATCTGTCCTCTCAAACTAAAAATTGAATTAAAAATGGAAAGAAATGCATTAAGAAACACCTTTGGGGGTATGTGTATGGGTTAGGGGATGCCTCAGTGTAGAAGATCTTATTTAGAGAATGACATTTGTTGGAAATTATTATAAACGACAGCCCTTTTAAAAGAAATATATTCAGTCAAAAGAGTTAGAGGAAATACATCTTTATAGACCATTTTGAGATGGAAAGGAAGCTACTGAAATTTCCCTAAAAAAATCTAATCCTGCTTGAGGTTTGATTGTACTTTTTTTTTTGAAAGGGGAACTAATGTGATCAAATTCATTTTTTTAAAGTGAGTATATTTATTTTATTCAAGATAATTTTAACTGTGCTGCTCAAATAAACTATCCATTTTGGAAAGGGGGAGGCAGTTTATCATAGCTGGTTTTTAATAGAACATATGATTGCTTGTGCATTAGCTTTGAAGTATCTGGAGAGGAAAAATAGCTAGCTCATCAGTAACCTTCATTGAGACTGATTCTCTCTAGAAGCCAGTACATTTTGATAAACATTTGTTTAAGGAATATGTAAGAAGAAAGTTCAAGGGACAAGTAGCAGGAGACTTTCTTAAGCTACTTTTTCCCCTTTTCCCCCTTTGGTTTTCAGAGCCATAAAATGCTGAACTTACTTCTAATATTCAGAATCTTAACAGTATCTCAAAGAAGAATGAGTCTTTCCCAAAATTCGTTTCTATAAGAATTCATGAGCTCTTCTTCTCTCTTGCACAAATTCTAGTAGCATCAGGCTAGGTAACTAAATCAAGGGAAAAACCTTTTAGAATAGGAATTAACCACCATTGTATGTTAGGAAATATGACTGGCATCCAAAACTTTAATCAAAAAGCTTACTAATCTCTCACTATGCTACAACTTTGTCAAGGTAACTCGGTCCTTTGCCCCTCCTCTTCTCTTCTCTGTCCTGTTTTCTCTCCTTCTTCCCCTCCACCCTAACTTTCCTCCTCTTTCCCTTACTTTGGAATGTTCAGTAAATCCCATTAAGGAATGCTTAATCCAAGAGGGTCTAGATGATCAAGAAAAATTAAGCTCCTAATAACAGCAAAATCGAAAGAAATTTGGACAAAATGACTCTCTGCATCACAGATTTTGTTTACTAGTGGGTAATTAATTCTCCACATATGTTGGGAACATCTGTCGCAGTGACCTGCCATCGTATCTGCGAAATGACTGCTGTGCTGTTCCCCCGCAGGTCATTAGCAACACTCTGAAAGGAAGCTTCTTTCTCCTGCCCCCAGCCTGGGCAACTTTCTTTTAGCCATGTAGTTTCTCCATGTACACTCTTTGGCGTGCTTGCCCTCAACCAATTTCCCCGCCCTGTCCCTGGCATCTTCCATCACCTCCTCCTGGCCACTGGGACAGAATAGGAAATGAAAATGGGCTGGTGGGTAAAAAGCCCACAGATTTTTTGCAGATGTTTACAGCTTTGCTAAAATCTCTTCAAATCCCTTCAAGCATGACTGAAATGAAATGTTTGTTCTTGCTTCTAACTATGACTTCTACATCTAATTTGAGAAAAGCTGACCTCTTATGTAAAGATGCTTTTGTGACCAAGGGGATATTTTATATTTAAGAACAAAATAAGCAAATGAAGAATAGCAATAAAAATGAATGAACCAGACAACAAATGTAAAAATGTTATTCTTTCTACCAACCATTTCATAATGGGAGATTTGGTAGAAGAAGAAAGCTTCAAAAGATCAGTGTATTATAATCCACACTTAAATAGAACATCCCCTACAACGTAACTTCCATGAGGTCATCCATTCCTCAGGAAACTCCAGAGAAGAAAACTCTCTCTTTCAAGGCAGCCCACTCTACTTTTGGTTAGCTCTA
The DNA here is from genome assembly GCF_048593235.1 of Sminthopsis crassicaudata. Classification (NCBI taxonomy): domain Eukaryota; kingdom Metazoa; phylum Chordata; class Mammalia; order Dasyuromorphia; family Dasyuridae; genus Sminthopsis; species Sminthopsis crassicaudata. The sequence continues at coordinate 114,618,320 of NC_133620.1, read as the reverse complement.
AAACATGGTAGTTTCTCCCTAAATTGAATTTAACTTTAACTCATTATTTTCTCTAAAATCAACCTTCCCTCAAAAAAATGTTCATTTCCTTTCTTCATGATAATCTTTAAAATGTTTGCAGCCAGATCTCATGCATTTGTTTCTTCTCTTCTTCAGGAGAGACAATGCAGCTCCTTCAGCCAGTCCTTATAAATCAGCGGTCTTGGGGTTCCTCATCATCCTGGATGAGTTCCTTTCATCAAAATTTGTGCTAAAATGTGACACTTAGAACTAAGCATGACATCCTAGATGTGGAATGGCTATGACAGTGTACAGTGAGACAAAGCTAGGAGCCAAAGTATCCTCCTCTAAATGGAATTTAAGAGCACGTTAACTTTGTTGGCTGCCTTATCACACTCTTGACTTATATTAAGCTTTCCATTCCCTGAAATTCGAGTGGTTTTTCAGATCTTGTCCAGTTATGATTCTCTTATCTTGTACTTGTAAAGTTGATTTTTTGGTAAGACTACATTTATCTCTATTGATTTTTATCTTAATGGATTTGGCTATCTGTTTCTAGATTGCTATGTACTCTTTATGGTTCTTTGTTATAGGAATGACCACTATAAATATCTCTAGGGCTGAAGAGCTCCCAAGGTGGTAGGGGAGAATGTAGAATTTATTTGTTTTTAAATTCATATCAATAATCAGTGGAAATTATATAATGATAGCTCATGATTTGAAAGAAATGGTTTAAGCTTATGGATTAGTCATCCTTGAGGTTTTAGTTTGGGGCTTTTATGTAAGTAGCCAGCCCCATAAACTTGTCAAAACATACCTATATAAATCTTTCTTCCCCCAATAAAACTTGAGTTTTTCTCTGGAGATAGTTTCATCCTGACCCACATGTGCAAAAATGTCTGTGGCAGCCCTTTTTGTAGTGGCAAGAAACTGAAACTGAGTGGATGCCCATCAATTGGGGAATGGCTGAATAAGTTGTGGTATATGAATGTTATGAATATTATTGTTTTTTAAGAAACAATCAAAAGGATGATTTCAGAGAGGCCTGGAGAGACTTAGATAAACTGATACTGGGTGAAGTGAGTAGAAGCAAGAGTACATGGCACCAGCAAGATTATAAAATGATCAATTCTGATGGAGTGGCTCTCCAACAATGATGTGATTTAAGCCAATTCCAATGGTCTTGTGGTGGAGAGAGCCATCTGCACCCAGAGAGAAGACTGTGGGGACTAAATGTGGACTGCACCACAGAATTTTCACTCTTTTTGTTGTTGTTTGCCAGCATTTTTTTCATTTTTTTTACTTTTTTGATTTGTTTTTTTCTTGTTCATCATGATCATTGTGGAAATACACACACACACATTTTATATATATATATATATGTATATATATATATATATATATATATATGTATATATATATAATGTATATATATATATACATATATATATATATATATATATATATATATATATAAACTGCACAAATTTAACATTTATTGGATTATTTGCCATCTAGGAGAGGAGGGAAGGGGAAAGGAGGGAGGAAAATTTCTAACAGAAGGTTTTACAAGAGTGTATGTTGAAAATTATCTGCATATTTTTCAAAATAAAAATCTTTGATAATTAAAAAAAAGAAACATACCTCCTTACATTATTCATCATGTGTCCTTTTGATTAGGCAATACAAATCTAATTTCTCTTCCTTCTCTTTTCTACATCATAGTATTTGAAATACTTTAAGTGTATTAATTATTAAGAGACTATTAATTATCAAGAATCCCTAAGTGAGAGATTTTTAACCTGGAGTCTATGAGCTATCATTATATAATTTCCACTGAATGTTGATGTGAATTTAAAAACAAATAAATTCTACATTCTCCCCTCCCACCTTGGGAGCTCTTCAGCCTAATGACATTTACATTGGTCATTCCTATAACAAAGAACCATAAAGAGTACATAGTAATCTAGAAACAGATAGCCAAATCCATTAAGATAAAAGTCTATAATTGACTTGCAGTTTTATGCAAATCATCTCTTTTTTCATTTTACCATGTTATGGAAATGCTTGTTTTAGTTCATAAATTAAAATAAAATTAATAAAATAAAACATTTTGATTACTCAATGTAATTGGTTTACTTTGAATTTTATTTTATGCATTTAATAGCATTATTCTAAGAAGTGGTTCATAGTTCACCAAACTGCCAAAAGGATCCATAATGCAAAAAAATTAAGAACCCCTGCTCTATCTTTTTTTTTTTTCTTTAAACTAAACATTTCCACTCTATCAGCTGGTCCTTCTTACACATTCTGGTCAATCTTCTCTGGAAGTCTTCCAGCTATAAATGTCCTTTCTCAAGTTTGATCCTTAAATTAGAGTAAACTGAATCTCTTATTCCAGATGTTATTATTCTATTACTATTATTTAGGATAAATATTAAAATTTTGGCACTCAAATTACATTGCTAGCTATATTGAGCTTAATATGCCCTGAAACCCTGAAGTTTTATGCACATAAACTGTTATTTGGCTACACTTTATCCATCTTACTTGTGCATTTCTGAAAATCCCATATAAAGGACTTTGACTATCTAGTATCCTAGACTTTACTTCTCTAACAGCACACAATATTTTCAATATTATGCAGCTCAATTTATACAATTATATATTCCTTTGGCAAAGGAGCTTCAAACTTTTGGAATTTTAAAAATAATTCAGCATTTCTTTCATCGTGATAAGTGATAACTCATTGTCTCTACCATGGAATAAAAGTCTTTGCTTTGTTTATTAGAATCCTTTCACTATCTCCTATTATGTGTTTGTTCC
>NC_133620.1:113650494-113710494 GCF_048593235.1 Sminthopsis crassicaudata | reverse complement strand
TACAGATGATTCTTTTCTGGCTTTAATTTCCCTTTAGAATTCCAGTCACACAACTCCAACTTCTTATTAAACTTCTCAAATTAGATGTTCTTTAGCCATATTAAATTCAACATGTCCCAAACTGGACTTATCTTTCTCTCAAAATTGTCTCCTTAAAAAATAAATAAAAATTAAAAATAAATAAATAAATAACTATCTCCTTTTCTGAATTTCCCTTTTTACTGGTAAGGGTACCATCATTCTCCAAATCACAAAAACTCATAACCTTCACATGATCCTCAACTCCTCACTCTGTCCTCTCATATTCCACCTGTTACCAAAGCTGTCAATTCTGATATATGCATTCTCTTCTCTCCTCTCATATAGCCACCATCAAAGTGCAGGTCTTTATTGACTCATGCCTGTATTATTGCAATAGCCTCATGGTAAATCTCCTTACCTTGCATCTCTCCCTGATCCAGTCCATCTTCCCTTCAGCTGCCAAGGGGATCTCCTAAAGTGCAGATCTGACCACACTATGCCTACCCCTCTTACTCAATGAATTCCAATCACTCCCTATTATCTCCAAGATCACATACAAAATCTTCTGTATTAAAGCCTTTCCAACCTGTGTCCTTCCTACCTTTCCAGTACTCTTGTATTCTACACACTCTAGGATCCAGTGATTCTGTCCTGGCTGTTGCTCTCATAAGACATTCCATCCCTAGACTTCATTAATTTTCATTGGTTGTTCCCATACCAGAAATTCTCTACCTCTTCACTTCTGTCTCCCTAGACTGACTTCCCTAGCTCCTTCAAATCTCAGCTAAAGTTTCACCATCTATCAGAAGCCTTAACCACTTCCCCTGCCTTTTTTTCTTAGATCACCTCCAGTTTACTTTAAGGAATCCGATAGATACAAAGGTGTTTATATTTTTCACTCTCATTAGATGTTCACATAGTAAACTCTCTATAAATGCTTGGTGACTAGTTAATTAAATAAATACATATCTTCAAAATAAAAAGTCACAAAAATTTGAAAAGCAAAAAATTTGTCTAAGGAATGGAAATGATCATGATCAAACAAGGGAAAGACAGATGCTCAGGAGATAAAATACACAATTTTGTTTATGTAACATTTAAACATTTAAATATAATTAAAATAGAGATACAACTTAATGAAAAATATCTTTGCAGCAAATATCTATGATAAAAGTCTCATATCTAAGATATAAGAGGAATTGATTCAAATTTATAACAAGATCTATTCCTCAATAGATAAGTGGTGAAAGGATGTGAACAGGCAGTTTTCAATGAAAGAAATTCAACTTTTTAATAACCACATGTAAAACATTCCAAATAAATAATAAAGAAATTAATATTAAAGCAACTCTAAAGTTCTTCTTAATGCCCGTTAATTAGATTGACAAAGAAGAAAAATGAAAAATGTTTGAAGTACTATGAAAAAAACAAACACATTAATGCACTGTTGATATTAAGCAATCTGTCCTTTGGGGCATATCTTAAACAAATTATGGTAAATTAATATAATGGATTATTATTGCATCATGAAAGATTACGATTTCATAGAAAACTGGAAAGATCTTTATGAAATGATGAAAAGTGAAGGGAGTAGAACTAAGAAAACAGTTTATACACTGACAACATTACCAAAAATACTTTGAAAAACCTTGAACTCTGATGAATATAACAACAAACCATGATTCCAAAATACAGAAGATGAATCTTGCTACCTACTTCCTAATGTTGATAGACTTAAAATGTAGAATGAGACATAGATTTTTAGACATGGTTGGTATGGGAAATTTTGTTTACTTATTCATATTTGTCATGAAGACTATATATTTTTTTCTGTTGTTCATTTGAAGAGAAGAAAATGGAAAGAAGGGGAAATTAGTGCTTGTTGAGAATAAAAATTGTAAATAAATTTTAAAAATAAAAATTTTAAAAAATAAATTTTAAAAATAAAAAAATAGAGTAGATAAAAGGTAATTTGAGTAGGGCACTACAAGCTAGAGGCAGTAGAAAAGGTTTCTTGCAGTAGGTTGGATTTTAGCCATCTTTCGGTAAGTCAGTGAGATACTGAGGAGCAAAAGTGAGAGAGGACATATTAGAAACAGAGGACAGTTAGTGAAAAGGCATAAAGATAGGAGATGGAATGTTACATTCCAGGAACTGAGGAGTAAACCAGTGACTCTGGATCATAAAGTTTGTGGAGGAGAGTAAACTCATTTCTTCTCATTCTGACCTTGAGAGCAAAACAAAACAAGTCTAATCTCTGACCACCTGACAAACCTTTAAATATATGAAGACAGCTAAAGTGCTTTCTTCCTTCTCTTCTCTTCACTCTAAGTCTTCTCTTTTCCAGGTTAAACATTTCCAATCCTTTTAGATGATCCTCAAATGGCATAAAGTCAAAGTCTTTCACCACTGTAGGTGTCATACTCTGGAGGTTCTCCAGCTCACTAGTGTCCTTTCTAGACAGAACCTAAAAATGCAAAAAAAAAAAAAAATCCATGTACATGAAGTATAGAATTACTGCAACTTCTTTATATCTGGCACATACAAAAAATGAAATAAATGCCTATTTTTCCTATGATTTGTCTCCACTGGACATCACAAGGTTGCTCTATTTTTTTCTCAGTCTCCTTATATAACACAGTTTGACTATATCTCCTAGGAGAGCTAGGTGAGAATGAAATGTGTGCAGGATGTGCTGGTAAAATCCTTGGCTTTATCACTGCTAGAATTAATCACTTTTTAATATCCCAATTCTTACTTGAAAAATTAGACATGTGGAGCTACTCAAGGGTAAAGCTGAGTTAGGCAGGTGTTTAAATGTAGATTCTTGGTTTGGTCTTCAAAACAAACCAAAATGTTAAAGATACTATATCCATAGTCCTACCATTGACTTTGGATGGGTGTCTGTTCAACACTCCTTGATAGTATTGAGTGACAGGGTAGTATAATGGAAAGAATGATGAGAGACCTAGAATCAAGAAGGCCTATATGCAAATCTTGCCTCAGGATCTGAGTGTCAATACTTACTAGATCAGACAAATAACCTGGTTTCTGTGAGTCTCAAATTGCTCTTGCAAAATGTGGATAATAACAACAATAACTGGTAGGATTTGGGGGCTAATATATTAAGCATTATAGATGCATATGTTATACAGAATATCCCAAAAGTTTTAGTGAAATGTTGTTATTTAAGCTATTAAAGCTTAAAATTAACTTAATATTTTCAGAACATATATATGTATATATGTATGTATATATGCAAATATTGTAATAATAATTGTTAGTGGTATGTATGTACATACATGTCAGCCATTATTATCATTGTCAATGAATTAAAAATTAAATTACTGACTTTTCTTTCTATTAATGAAAATCTCTCATTCTAATACTTCTTATAATCTAAAATCTAGTACAATGCCTTTCACATAAAAGACAAATTAATAAAGTATTGGTATATTGCTTGATTGAATACATAAGAGAATTCTCTCCACTAACAGAGATCACAATTTATTTTCACTTTTGCCCAGTGATCCTTGTCCTTTCTTTCCTATAAATCTCTCGTAAGGGATCTACCCAACTTATTGGAAGTCTCATTCTAAGACTTTAAATAATGTTTTTTGTTTTCAAGCCAGCATTAATACCATCTACCTGTCATCTCTCATTCTTGCAACATGACCAACCCACTTCCTTTTCCAAAAATACATTTCATTGATGATTTATTTTTTAATCATGCTTTTTATGCAAAAAATATTGTTGGTCTCTGAGATACCACTACACACCTGTCAGATTGGCTAGAATGACAAGGAAAGATAATGCGCAATGTTGGAGGGGATTGTGGGAAAACATTGTTAGTGGAATTGTGAATACATCCAGCCATTCTGGAGAGCAATTTGGAACTATGCTCAAAAAGTTATCAAACTATGCATATCCTTTGATCCAGTAGTGTTACTACTGGGTTTGTATCTCAAAGAGATCTTAAAGAAGGGAAAGGGACCTGTCTGTGCAAGAATGTTTATGGCAGCCCTCTTTGTAGTAGCCAGAAACTGGAAAATGAATGGAGGTCCATCAATTGGAGAACGGTTGAATAAATTGTGGTATATGAATGTTATGGAATATTATTGTTCTGTAAGAAATGACCAACAGGATGATTTCAGAAAGGCCTGGAGAGACTGACATGGACTGATGCTGAATAAAATCAGGACCAGGAGCCATTATATACTTCAACAACAATACTATATGAGGATCAATTCTAATGGATGTGGCCATTTTCAACAATGAGATGAACCAAATCAGGTCCAATAGAGCAGTAATGAACTGAACCAACTACACCCAGAGAAAGAACTCTGGGAGATGACTATGGATCACTACATAGAATTCTCAATCCCTCTATCTTTGTCTGCCTGCATTTTGGATTTCCTTCACAGGCTAATTGTACACTATTTCAAAGTCTGATTTTTTTTGTACAGCAAAACAACTATCTGGACATGTATACATGTATTGTATTTAATTTATACTTTAACATATTTAACATGTATTGGTCAACCTGCCATCTGGGGGGGGAGGAGGGGAAAAATTAGAACAAAAGGTTTGGCAATTGTCAGTGTTGTAAAATTACACATGCATATATCGGGTAAAAAAAAAACCATTAAAAAATTTAAAAAATATTCTTGGTCATATTCTGACTCACATTCACCAAACATCTTTGCACTTAACTCATCCACCCTTTTGATGCTTTGAAGTTATGACATGACACCTAGAGTTTAAAAAATGGGAAATTGTGCTAGAAAATATTTTGGGGGTAATTAAATGAACAATTTCTCAACTGCAAACTAATCAATTTTCTTCTTTGTATATAATTCTAGGTCTAGCTTTTTGGCTATCTATAAATTCTACCCATAATAAATGTATTCACATACTCATGTAATAGACTGCCCATCCTATTGCATGCTATTATTTGGACCATAGATATTCTTTATTCTCCTTTCCCTTTACCTTTTTTGTGGATTCCTAGATGATTGATTTATTTTGAGTAGTCATATATATCATTGAGGAACCCCCTCTAATATTGTAGGATTTAATATAGATGAAAGAAACTTTATTTGTAGAATGGACATCTAGAAGATCCTCTCTCCTATTTATATGGAATCCTCTTCCATTTAGATTGTGCAGTAAAAATGACAAATAACTTTGAAAAGCATGCCTTCTTGTCTGAGAGGCTATGTCATGGAAAGAATGTTAGATTTGGAATAAAAGTATCTTGGTTCAGATGCTATATTTGCTGCTGGCTGCTTTTTTGACTTTGAGAAAACTCTGCTTTCTGGGTCTCAATTTCTTCACCTTTAAAATAAGAAAGCCTATGAATGTTTGTGCATAAGGGTCACTTGATATTAGTCATCATAGGGTCATTGAATTTAAAAAAGCTATACTGCATTACATCCAATCCCACATTTTACTCAAAAAACTCAAATTAGTAAAAATCAATGCCTTCTCAACAAATATTATTTGGTAATAATATATACCTATTATCCCCCCATTCTTTTGTAATATTTCCTTAAGATATCTCAAAAATTGATACCTGCCTTCAAAGTGTATTGCCTTCAGCATGGATTTATCCAGTATATATTTTGTCTGGTCCAGTCACACTTCTAAACTTCATCATCTTAATTGTCATGTCCATCCTCATGGCATTTTCTCCCACAGTTTCAATGTTAAGACTCTAAATTGTGATACCAATGATATTGCTAATGATAATAGATTACTAGAGAAATCCTGCAAAAGTTCTGTTTCCCAGCTACTTGTTTTTTCTCCAATCCCATTAATAAATATTCCTGTTATGGTTAGGCTTGGTTAGATTTTATGCTAAACTTTCTATATGTTCATTTTTCCCCCTTCTACTGCTTCTCAGTGTTTTGATACTGAAAAGATGTTTATTATCTTCTACAACTATCTTCCATTATGTTTTATCATGATTTTGTTTTAAATTGAGATTGTTCTGTCTTTCTGTCTAGCAAGTATATCAAATGATTGTTGATTGATATGGTTTGCATACTCATTTGGCTTCCTTATTGTGACAACCATTTTGTTATTTAAATGCTTTTAAGAAATTAAGATGATCAGATTCTACATCTTTATTTTTATCCATTTTCAAATTTTCAGAGTTAATAGTTAATTTTAAAAGGCCAGGTTGCACCTACTGTAATTGAAGCCACAGTTTTTTTGTTTTTTTGTTTTTTTTTTTTCCTTCCTTTCTTGTAATTTGATGTGCTTTATGTCAAGGCTTCTTAAACTTTTTCTACTCACAAACCCTTTGTGTCCAAGAAATTTTTATGTGACCCAAGTATATAGGTATGTAAAATAAGTATACAAATCAAACATTTACTGATAAGTCATAATTTCACAACCCCCACATTCAGTTTTATTACCCCATGTGAGGTCACAAACCAGTTTAATATGCTTTGCTTTATGTGATATGACTTATATCAATAATACATTGCAAATTATCATGTAAAATATAATCAATTTTGTTATGTAAAATTGTTCAGTATTTATCATATTCAGGACTCTCTGACTCACTTGAAGAATATACTCATGATATTTAGGTGTGAGGTCCTAAGTAGATATCTTTCATTTTTTTAGTCCTGGGCCATATTTTCCAACTATTCTACTTCATATATACTATGCCCATTTTCTAAATTAAGTAACTGAATATCAAGGCATATAGTTAATTGGCTTGTCAAGTAATTTGTAGAATCTCTCTACTTCTTCATCCTCTTCAAGAAATAACATCACATTAGCTACAACTATTTTAGGGTAGTCTTCTTGTCTCTGCTCATTATGAGCACTGCAAGGCAAGATGACTAAGTAGTCCATGAAATGATGTGGCAGAGTGCCTTTGGGCACACAATAAAAAGCAATTCCACCCACTTGTTTATCTTCCTTTTACTAGAGAATCTGTGAGCCGTTCTTCAATTTAGTTGCAGTTTCTTTATATCTTTTGATTTCATTTATGGTAAGAATGCCAATATTTATATGGTTCAGCTCCTTTAGTAGCATATCAACACATTGGTTTTGAGACAAAGAGCTCACATTTAGAGTATCAACAGTTAAATGAATGTTGGCAGGTGGTCTCAAAATTGTGTGATTCATAGAAACCTCCAATCCTTTTTCCTCTCTTCCATCACTATCACTACAGAAATGGAAACAGAAATGATGACCATTTTATATTTTATTTCATAGGTCATCTTGGCCCAAGAACCTATCATTTAATGGCCAACTTCCTGACAATAAATCTCTCATACTTATCCAAGCTGATCTCATGAAAATAGGCACAGAATGTTGCTAGGAAGTCTGTTTGGAGACTTTCCAGACTGCTAGTACCCACCAAGTATCCCTTCAAGAGTTCAAAGTCATGTCCATGTCATCATATGACTCTTGAGGAAGATTTCAGTAGAAGAAAGATTAAAAACACAAAAAGCTAATTCACAAAACCCTGAAACACTCCTCTAAAAATTATGTAACCTAGAGCCCGGACCCTTAATCTGGAATCCACAGAGCCTTTTACTTTCCCTCATTACCTGTTTTTAGAACATCTATGAATTTGGGTGGGGAGAGGATTGCATCTTTCTATTAAGTAATCTTTAATTGAAATTTGGCATTTTCTTCTATTTTGATTTTTTATAAGAAAAACATTATTCTTAGGATAGAACTTTACACACCACCAGACCAAAAAAAAAAAATGATGAAGGATCCCTGATTCAGAGTATTCAGAGTCCAGGTTATACAATAAGACTAAATTACTTCTAACATAGCAGATTTGTGGAGGATTTTGGATAGCCATAAAAATCAATAACCATAGCAAGCTACAATGAATGTTATTCATTCAACAAATATCTAATGAGTAATTATTTTGGTAAAAATGTAAAAGATGAAGCAAATCTAGAAGAAATATAAGTTTATCACCTACTACATTTCATATAGCTAAGAAAATAATAGATCAGCTAATAATAGTTCATATATACAGTGCTTTGTACAAAATGTATATGTTATTTCATTCAAGACTCACCATGACCTAAATACTAGTATTATCTTCATTTTACAAATAAGGAAGGCTCAGAAAATTTAGCGAATTGCTCAAGTTAATGACTAAATGTCTAATATGATTAAAATTACTCATTGTAATTAAATATCTAAAGTTCAAATGACTAAATGTCTAATGACTAAAGTGAGATTTGAACATAGTCCTTTTCTAACCTATGTCTAATACTTAATCCAGCATGCTACACTGCCCTGAGCAAACCCACCATCTTCATTTCTGACTATAAATCTTTGTTGATGATGTTCTTTCTGTTCACTTTCTCTTTGCGTGTCTAAATTATACCCAGTCTTCATAATCAAATTCAAGTCTTTCATCTTCATGATGTTCTTCCGTACAGTAACCTGGCTTAATAACTGGTCCCATGAAATAATATATTAATATATTCCAGGGAGCTGGAATCTCAATGGAATTACTCAATACTCTTGCTATTTGGACAACAATGGAAACAATAAAGTCTCAAAAGACCTGTATTCATAACACTGAATTCAAATAGAAATGATCCTTGGCCTCTAGAAACTTATATTTTAATTATAGAGATAAGGAATACACATGAAACAGTTAAACAATGAGTACAAAGGAGTAAATGATAAAGAATAATAAAGAGTTCAATCAATCCATCAACAAGCATCTATTAAGCATTTACTTTGTGCCAGGTGGAAACAAAGCACCCCAGGATACAAAGAAAAAGCCCAAATAATTTATGCCCTCAAGGAGCTTACATTCTAGTTGGAGAAACAACAAGGATGTAAATAAATACATATAAATATATGCAGATAAGTTGAAAATAAAAAGGAGCTAAAATGTGTTTAGGTGGGGAAGGAGTATTAAAATAGGACAAGAGAAGATTCCTGAAAAAGGTGCATTTTGAATTGAGACTTGTAGAAGGCCAGGAATTCTAAGAGATAGAAGTGATCAAAGAGAGCATTTTAGGCATGTGGAAAAGCCAGGACAAAGGTATGGAAGATCACATATGTGCAAGCAGTAAACATAGCTGGATCACAGAGTACATAAACAATGAAAGGCATAAGAAGTCTGGAAAGAAAGATGTGACAAGGTCAGGATGTAAATTGTCTTAAAACATTTATATTTGATCCTAGAGGTAACAGGGAACCACTGGAGTTTATTGGGGGGAGGGAAGATGGGAGGGGATGCATTTGACAGAGAACTGAATTTTAGGAAAAGCATTTTGAAAGCAAGGGAGGGTAAGAATGGACTTGAGCTAAAAGAGACTTGCAGGAGAGAAACCTATCAGGAGGAATCTCAGCAGTCAGGAGAAAGATGGAGAATCTAAGTGTAGAGTGAAAGTGGTGATTGTATCTGTGTAGAGAAAATGCAAGAAATTTGGAAGAGGAAAAAATAGCAAGATTTGGCAACTGATTGAACATAAAGGATAAATGAAAATGAGGAGACAAGTCACAAGGAAGTTGTAAACTTGGTGATGATGATGATGATAATGATGATGATGATGATGGTATTCTTAATCATAGGGAAGTGAGAATAAATGAATTGAGGAGGGGACATTGTGACTTCTGTTTTGGATATGTTGAGTTTGGTATGCCCATAGGACATCCTTTTAAAAGTGTCCAATAAGATATGGTGATGGGAAATTGGAACCTGGGAAAGAAACTAGAACTTGGGGGGGGGGAGGAGAGAGAGAGAGAGAGAGAGAGAGAGAGAGAGAGAGAGAGAGAGAGAGAGAGAGATACATAAATACATATACAGGAATCTTCACCATAGAGATAATAATGGTGACTACCACTTACTATGTGCCAGATACTAAGCACTAAGCATAATTATTGTCTTATTTGATCCTTACAAAAATTTTGGAAAGCAGGTGCTATTATTTACACCCATTTTACAATTGAGGAAACTGAGGCAAACAGAGATTAAAATGACTTGTCCAAAATCATGTGGTCAGCAAGTATACAAAAAGGGATTTAAACTCAGATCTTAACTCCAAGTCTTGCCCCTGTACCACCTAGCTGCCTTAATTAAACTCTTAGGAATTGATCAGATTACTGAGACAATTTAGACATAAAACAAAAGAGGGTCCAGGAGAAATCCTTGAGGGAGAATCACAGTGGACATCATAAGGATAAATATTCAGCAAAGGAGACAGAGAAGGAGCAAACAGGTAGGAGGAACTGAAAATGAATAATGTCCAGGAGAGGAAAGATTGTCCATGAAGAAAAAGGTGATCAATCGTGCTTAATCATCTGCTGAAGGTCCAGAAGAATGATGACTAATTAAAGGCCACTTAGATTTGGCATTTCAGAGACTATTGATAACTTTGGAGAGAGCAGATTCTGTTGAATGATGGGGCCTGGTTGCAAGGGAGGAAATGGAGGAATTAACTACTTAACTGTCATCTTTTATTTCATAGATACATAGATATAAATATGTGTGTACACATAGACACATATATGTATGTGTGTATGTACTCACAGATATATATATGTATACATATAAATCTCTCCATCTATAATATATATACACATATATATGTTACATATATAAATAATGTGACTCTTGGAAGATAAGGGGAATCTAAATAGGCAGAGGGCAAAGTGATAATCAGTGAAAATGAGGGCAGCTAGGTGGTACAGTGGATAAAGCATTGAGGCTTTATCCTGGAGTCAGATGGAGCTGAATTCAAATGTGACCTCAGATACTAGTAAGCTTACACTTATTAGCTCTGTATAATCCTGGGTAAATCATTTAACCGTAATTGCCTTTCTAAAAAAAAAGTGAGAAAATCTGAGCAAAAGCCTATTGTCAAGAAGGAGCACAAGAATGGGGAGCTTGATCTTAGGTTGAAGACTCATACAGGGCAGCACAAAATAATAGTCATCTACACCCTAGTTCTGCTATTTCAGTAATATAAGTAATATAAGCATGATCCAGAGATGCTTTGTGCATGTTTTTCTTAAGATCACAGGTTTTTAACCTAGAGTCCATGAACTTTTTATATTAGATGGCATAGTTGTTAGGCTAACAGAGCTCTGGAATCAAGAAGATCTAAATTCAAATCCTGTTTCAGATACTTACTAACTCTGTGATCCTGGGCAAGTCCCCTCTGTCTGTCTCCATTTCCTCATCAATAACGAAAGGATATTAATGGCATTCATTTCCCAGGTGTGTTGTGAAAATCAAATATGATAATAATTATAAAGTGCTTAGCACAATGCCCAGTGCACAGTAAGCACTATAAAAGGTAAACTATTATTATTATCATCATCATTAGTAATTTATTCATTATTATTTACATGTATAATATTATATAATTTATAAGTATATATGATCATTTATAATTATAATGCTATTATATTATAAATTTTATTATACACAATATAATATAATGTTATTATTATTAACCTCAATTTCAAATTAAGTTATTTCATTTGCAATACTACATATTTTATTTTTTGATTTTAAAAACATTATCCTGAGAAGAAGTCTATTAGAAGAGGGCCCATAACATTAAAAAAAAGTTAAGAATCCCCACTTAAATGTCTAGTGAGAGGACTGAATGATGACTAGAATATCTATTCCAGAGGTTATCACCTAGCCCCTGGAAGTTATGATAACTCTGCAGTTAAAGCAGCAGGGATCCACTTCTTGCATTAGTTGGCCCCATTTTATGACTTAAGACTGTATGGTTTTTTGTTTCAGTGTTTTCCTTCTCTTTTTCCTGTAAATGTGGTTCTTTCACAGTGTGATCCCTATAGCTCAAACATTGGCTGAAGTTAGAAAAATATGATTGTCATGAGAAATCTCCTGATGTCCTTTACATGTGGATGGCATTTTGTCATATATGTCAATTCTAATGACCAAAGCATGCTTTCTTTTAGAAAAATCATAAATTTTTAAGGTACAACAAGGGACTTTAAAGGTCATCTAGTCCAATAGAAAGCAAGCTTCTTGAGGGCAGGAATTATTTCATTTTTGACTCTTCATTCCTAGTGTCTCATACAATACTTTGCAATAAAAGTGCTTAATGGATTTTACTTGAATAAATGAAATTATCCAACCCCCTCCTTCATTTATAGTTGAACAGACACCCAGAATTGTCAAGTGATTTGCTTAAGCTGTTTCTATTCAATTTAATACATATTTAATAGGTGCATACTAGTTATTTAGAACACTATACGAGGTCCTCACCCTCTTGGAGTTTATAGCCTTGGAAGTAGCAGAGCTGAGACAAAAACCCAGGTCCCCTGGGAGATCCAGAACTTTGTTTTTCTATTTGCATCACAAACCCTAAAGAAACTCTATATCTTCAAGACAACCAAATTAAACCCTATTTCCCTTCAAGACTCAGCAATACTTTTGGCAGCCTTGTTTTAATTGTTCCCATCCTACTGATGATATGAAAAAAGTGGGGTGTGGATTTGGTTTATAAAACCCCTCATCATTTGGCAAGAAAAATTTTATATGTTTGTTATGTAAGCCAGAAAAAATACATACTGAAACCCCCATGTCCTCATTTCCCAGTATCAATTTTATAGACAGACTCACAATTTTAATAATGACTCCAAGGGCTCTTGTAAGAAGTTGGGATTTCTAAAAGCAGGCTCGTGAAAGAACCAATTCATATTGTTTAAAGTCTCCTAGAACATAATGAACAATTTAGTTTGGCTTGAATTGAACCAGGGATGCTACTCAGTATTCTACTTCTACTTCCAGTGGATTGGCAAGTAGTAATTGAGTTTTAGATAAATGATAGATATATAGATAAATCAATAGATAGATAAAGATAGGTATGAGAGGAATTATTATTAATAGCTAATGATTTGGGAGAGATCCAAAGTTTCCCCCTTTTTCCTAAAGTCTTAATTTCAAAAGTTCAATCTTTTAAAGAACATTTTTGATAATGAGACTGAATTAACTTTCTTAACATTCTTATTCAAACCTATATATCTGGCAAAGCTATTGTGCTCTATGTCTTATAAATATATGTGTGTGTGTGTGTGTCATATATATATATACATATATATATCTGTGTATGTCTTTTATATATATACATATATATATATCTGTGTATGTGTATATATTTAATAGCAGTGCAGCCTTTATTCAACATAGAATTGCATTTAATAGTATGCTAAAATAATTTCTAAAGCTAAACTACCTTAGAATCTGAAGTCTAAGACAATAAGAATAGGGATCAGTATATGAAGGACATATAAATAACAGAATAATAACAATTAACCAGTAGATGAATAGAAAGTGGGGAATTCCCATCATATGCAGGTTAGAGGCCAAGGTTATTCTAGGGGAAGGGTAGGATTAGAATCTTAGGAGCTTGGAGCAGAGAGCATTACTATGCTTCAAATATTTGAAGGACAAGTCATGTGGAAGAGAGATTAGACATCCTTCTGTAACTTGCAAAGCTGAGAGTTATAAAGTGACTGATTTTAGTCTTTCAGATAGGACGTCTTGCTTCACTCTGCCTAGGTCAGATCTCCTCTGGGGCATTGTGAAAAACTAAAGCTAAAGTCACATTTTATGAAAGACATTAATTATAATAAGCTTTAAAAAATTAAGCCTCAAGTCCATACTACATGAGATTTGGTTGAAAGAAGTAGGGACAATTACCCTGCAGAAAAAAAGAAAAGAGCATGATAGTTGTCTTCAGGTATTGAAGGGTGTCATAATGGGATTTTATTAATGGGATTCTTCTTTTTCTTTATTTTTCTATTTTTAAAGTTTTTTTTTACTTATTTTAAACTTAAGTACAAAATAAGAAAACAAGTCACGTACAGAGTAGAATATAAGAGAAGATTCAGAATAAAGCAATATATTTCCATTTCAGGAAAACCCATAGAATAAATGCTATACACACATTGTTTTCAAGCTGTCCCACTTTTCTTGTAGGTTTTCTTTTGTTCTCTGCTGTATACCATGTACTTTATTTTTTTCCCCTCTCTCTTGCACTCTTTTGTTCTCTTTATTTGATACTAAAGGGAAGAATTAGGAATAATGGATAGAAATCACAAAGAAGTTAATAAGCTTTATGGCATTAAAAAAATTCCTCATAATCAGAACTATCCAAAAGTCCAAAGACTTCCTTAGGAAATAACATGTTGGGGCAGCTAGGTGGTGCAGTGGGCAAAGCACAAGCCTTGAATTCAGACACTTAACACTTCCTAGCTGTGTGACCCTGGGCAAGTCACTTAACCCCAGCCTCAGAAAAAGGAAAAAAAAAAAAAAAAAAAAGGAAATAACGTGTTCCTTCCCATTAGGGGTATTAAAGAAAAAAACTAGATATCCCAGAATATACTGCAATGGGAATATTTTTTCAGATGTGTTAAATAAAATGACAAAATGCTGAAATCCCTTTTGATTCTGAAAATCTATAATTTTACAAAGATGTTTTTGTAAAAGAAAATCATCCTTAAATGGAATATATTGCTCTTAGTTCTTGAATTTTCTCCCATTGGAGGTGTCAGGGATCACTTTTAGACATATTGTAGATGCAATCTATGTATCAGATAAATAAATTGGAAGACTTCTAGGGTCCTTTCTAATATTGAGATTCCACTTTTCTGATTTGATAATCAGGCAAAGTAGGAAGAAAGAAAGAAACTGTCCCATGTATACCAATCCATAGTCTTTGATTTCTTTCCTGATTTTATCAATAGAGACTCCTGCTTCACTTCTTTTAAAGAAAAGTGCTTTTAGAAATGCTCCATGTAGATGTGGTAAAACTGGGACACTGGCAGAATTGTGAACTGATTCAATAATTCTGGAGAGCAATTTGGAACCCCAAAGGGCTATTAAAATGTGCATATTCTTTGATCCAGCAGTGTTTCTACTGGGTTTATATGCCAGAGAGATCTTAAAGGAGGGAAAGGGACCCACATGTGCAAAAATATTTGTGGCAGCCCTCTTTGTAGTGGCAAGAAACTGGAAACTTGAGTGGATGCCCATCAGTTGGGGAATGGCTCAATAAATTATGGTATAAGAATGGACTATTATTATTCCATGTTATGGAATATTACTGCTCTATAAGAAATAACCAGCAGGATGATTTTAGAGAGATATGAAGAGACTTACATGGACTGATGCTAAGTGAAATGAGCAGAACCAGGAGATCATTGTACATGGCAACAAGATTATACAATGATCAATTGTGATGGACATGACTCTCATCAATAATGAGATGATTCAGGACAATTCCAGTGATCTTGTGATGAAGAAAGCCATCTGCACCCTGAGAGAGGATTGTGGGAACTGAGTGTGGATTCCAACATACCATTTTCACTCTTTTTGTTGTTGTTTGTTTGCATTTTGTTTTCTTTCTCAGTTTTTTTTTCCTTTTTGATTTGATTTTTATTATGCAGCATATTTGTGGAATATAATAGAAGAATTACACATGTTTAACATATATGGATCATTTGCTATCTAAAAGAAGGGGTAGGGAGAAGGAGGGAAAAAATTAGAACCAAGTTTTATAAGAGTAAATGTTAAAAATTGCCCATGTATATATTTTGAAAATAAAAAGCTTGAATTAAAAAAAAAAAAGAAAGAAATGTTCCACAAGTTATGACATCTTTGGTAGAATCCAAGTCATTATCACTGAACCAACAAATGTCCTGTAGTATTAAATATATTTGTTGTAATAATGTTCATTCTTGAAGCATGTTATGATCATTTTCTACATTGTTCCTTCAACATGTCATATTTGATGCATTACATTCCTCTAGGACAGATGTTAAGTTTGTCTTTCAACTTCATTCTGCCTAAAGAAGCCTTCTTGTTAAGTATCAAGCTCTATCGATTGCCAACAAAAAAAATGTCAACAGAAAAATTGTATTTACTATTGCTCTTATTAGTTTGAAGCAGTTGATTTGTATTTATCGACCTACATAGCTAGTGATGAGAGGAAAGCAGAGTGAAAAATTAAATGTTCTGGTAAATATTGTGGGGAAAGGTCCATGGATAATCAAACCAGTAGAAAATTGGGTTTTCTGTTGAAGTTATTTTGAATCATTTCCTTTAAAAGAAAAAAAATACACTAAAGCAACAACAAAGGACAGCTGGTAATGACAGAATGTACTTTTATTCTAAACATATGCTTTTAAATCATTCTGAATGACAATGTTTGCAATCCTTAAGTTGATGGTGTTCATGCTAAAATCTGAAACAATTTTCAGCTCCTCTTGTCTTTCTCCCCTAACCTCAGCTCTTCAGAACATTTTTGTCATTAATGAAAGGCACCTCAGAAGCTATCTAGTCCCACTTACATGAATAATTTCTCTATGCCTCAGTCAATCAATAAACATTTAACAAGTGTCTAATAGTGTCAGGCATTGGGCTAAACACTGGGGATACAAAAAGAAGCAAAATATAGTCTCTACACTCAAGGAGCTCATAATCTAATGCAGGAAACAACATGGAAACAAATATATCAGAAGCAAGATATATCTAGGTAAGACAGTACATGATTATACAGACAGACATAGATAGATAAAGACTGAATTTTAGTTAGGGCTTAAAGAAAGGAATTTGCTGGCTTCCTTTAAGTTCTAACTAAAAATCAGAAAGATTTTCCCAACCAATTCTAATGCCTTCTTTCTGTTATTTCTTATTTATCCTGTAAATCTACCTATGGATCTATCAAGTGATCTTATATATCTTTAAAAATTTTGTGAACTTTAAAATGCTAAATAAATAATAAATAAATGTTAACTATTATAATTAATGATTTTGAAGAATGAACTGCTGGCTTCAATTTTTAAAAGTTCAAAGACAATGGTGGAAATTTCACAAGAGAAGAGATCAGCATAGATTAATCCCAATTTCAAAGGGAGAAAAGTGATATCTACAAAGTATAAACCAGTGAGCTTTACTTCAATTTCCTAGAAAGAATACATGAATCTATTATTAAAAGGACAACTTATTATTTAGAAAAAAAAAGTTATTATCAAGAGCTAGTAAGATTTTATCTAGATCAGACCATTAGTAAAAACAAAACAAAACAAAACAAAACAAAAAAAAACTAACACTTTATTTAGCACTTTAAGGTTCAAAAAGTTCTTTACATATCTGATCTTATTTGATCCTTATAATAACACTGTGAAATATGGGCTATTTTTACTCCTATTTGACAGATGAAGAAACTGAGTCCAAAAATTAATTAGCGGAGAAAGATAATAAGAGTCTAACAGGATTTGAACTCTGTTCTTCCTGACTCTAAGTCCATTATTTTAAACCATGTCATATGTCATTTAGGCACTGACTAGAATTCATCCAGGGTGTCTAGATGCTCCCTGACGTTCTCCTTCTTATCTTAGTTGTCATTTCCCTATTAGGCATTTTTATTAGTCAAAAACAAACAAAAAAAATTGTCAGAAGCTAAAAAAGAAACAAGAGCAAACAGTTTTCTCTTCACCATACTAAAACAGCCTCAGCCTCTCATATGACATGAACTAAAACCAACCTTCGCCACTCTTTTCTGAATGTTCTCCTACTGTCTTTTCTAAAATATGACGCCCAGAACTCAATATAATCTTCCAGATAAGATTTATTTTACCACTGTTAGCTTATTCTAAGCTAGAAAGCAATGCTGAATCAGTACCTTGTATGAACTCATATTTATGAAACTTTTGGAGAAGACATCTCTAAAGAAATGACTAAGCAGTTTTCTCAAAATTCTCAGTTCTATTGAAAAGAAAAATGTCTACCATAGTCCATGAAACTGTCAAATAATTCTAAGATGGTTTTATTGGTGAAAGGAAGGTTTCTTCCTTACTAAATAAACTCCAATGTCTCCTTATTACTTCCAGAATCAAATATTAAGTCCTTTCTTTGATTTTAATTTTAAACCCCTTTTAATCTGACCCATTCCTACCTATCCGGGCTTCTTATACTTTCCTCCCCTCTATGCACTTAATGATCAACTAAGATTTACTCTAAGACTTAAAAATCAAGAAGTAGAACATTAGATCTATGTACTCTTTAGGAACTCCTTTGTTAGAGAAGCAGAATGTGTGTGGGAAAGTACTAAAGACTTTCTCCACAGAAAATGGTAACCCAAAATGAGAAAGTAAATAGGAAAGGAAACTTCTGAAATTTCTTCTGAAATAGAGATTTCTTATATGAATAATCACTGATATGGGATAAAGGATGGAGCTTGGAGTTCTGATTTAAGTACTAAAAATGTCTCTGGCTTCTGGGCCTATTTATAAAATACAAGTTTCAAGTATTTTTATGAAAATGTATCATGCAGCACAATCTGGTTTGATTTCACAAAGTCCACAGAAACCGTGTATTTGCCTTAGAAGCCTCATCTCTAGAGATTTGGGGATCCTGAATTATCCATGAATATTATCTAGACATGAATAATACAATGTACTTGCCTTAATTTGCTGCCTAATTCACTCGTCATGAGAATTTATTTTCGATGTGTCATGTTCCTTTTCTGATGAGTCATGTTACATTAGGCACTTTTGGGCAGGAACCAGACATCACCCTAGAGTGCGTTAGGACAGGACATGGGAGCAGTTCCCTAAGTACATCCCAGGCCAAATTAACTCCTCAATCAATACCACAAATGGATGACATGGATAAAATCTCTGGCCCCCAAACTCAGACAACTGTTCTCCCTAATAGAGCTGCTTTTCATGCTTTAAACAGGAACTCAATCCTTATTGGGCCCTGATTCCTTGCTTTAAAAATGGGCATATGATGCTAAATTGTTCTTTTTGTATAATGTTTTGTTCTAGCATCTCAAAAATCATTTTATGAGACAGCAAGTTGTCCCCTTAAATCAACAGCAAGACCTTAACTCCAAATGTTCTCCCTCTCTAAAAAAGAGCCAATGGATTTCCCCTTGTACAATTATTCAACTAATGTTTTTAATTTATTTTTTGCATGGATTATTTGTGTGTTGCAGTGTCCAGGAACCAGGAATTGGGAATGAATCTATTATTTCATTGTTACAGGGAACTCTCAAATGAAGAAACTCTTCCAGTGATAGTTGACCATTTCTCTAGAAATTAAAGTCTCAGAGAACAGAACTGAGAAGTTAAACTATTTGCTCAGAGTCACACAACCCATTTGAGTCAGAGGTAGCATGTCCCAGCCTCAAGGCCCTTCTCTCTACCCACTGCCCCACACTGGGCCCTCCAAAATGAGCAGATCTACCATTGTCTTGACAAAGTCTTAGGCTAAATATGTGTTTAATATATTTGTACCAAATATCTTCATCTATTAGAGGGGAATCTTGGACTTAGCTGAGCCCCTGGAATTCCTTCTTTCAGTCAATAATCCCAGTGACCCCTAGAAACCCACTAAAAGGAAGCGCATCTAAGATCTTGTCTTAGTGCTATCATTGCTGTGTGACCCTGGATAAGGCAGTTGGCCTAAAGTCTCTGAACTTCAGTTCTCTTATCCAGAGATTAACATACTATAAAAGGGCTGAACTTGCAGTAAGAGGAGACCTAGCTTTAAATCCTGATTTCTTATCAGCCAGCTGGCCAAGGGCAAATTAGTTAGCCTTTTCCAACAATCAGCTCCCTCATCTGTAAAAGGAAGATTAAAACTCCTGTAGTATTTACCTTCATAGGGATGTAACAAAAATTAAACGAGATAAATTTATGAAAAGTATTTTGTAAACCTTAAAGTTCATGCATCATTACTCTAGTCTGATTTTTTTTTTCTGGTCTATTTTTTCTCTAGAGGCTCAAGAAAGACTCTATTCTCAACCCATACCCTGCTAGTCTTTCCTTGCTTCTTCTCTGGAGGTATGTAAGGAAGCACAATGGGGAAAGTCTGGAAAGACCTGAGTTCAAATTCAGTCTGACACTTACTAGCTACACAATTCTGGACAAGTCACTTAATCTCTGCCTCATTTGAAAGATAGAGATTACAGTAGCACTAAGATTGCTATGAGGAGCAAATGGGATAATATTGGTCAAGTGCTTAGTATAGTGCTGGTGCTTGAAAAATGTTTATTTTCTTCCTGATTTTCTTCTGGAAACCCTGTATCTGGAATTTTTCATTCCAGTCTAGAAGGTTACATTTTCTAGTTTTTGATGCCTTACTTGCCTGTGACTGCAAATACTTGGCTGCATCATCCAAGTTGAATAAATTTCCCTGAAACATGGACTCCAGAATACCAGAAAGAGCTTGATGGAGCCATGTCTCAAGTCCTAGGAAGAACCTATCTCAAGAAGATTATGATTTACTTGGAAGGCCAACATCAGAGAACAGGATGTTGCTGGCAACATCCCTCTGAGTACCCCTTTCCCAGTCACGCTCTCAAGGTTTAACAGCTGCTTTGGACATATCACCCTACTCTCTCTCTCTCTGTATCTCTCCATGTTTCTTTCTCTCTCTGTCTCTATCTCTATCTCTGTGTCTCTGTCTCTATCTCTCTGTGTGTCTCTGTCTCTTTCTGTCTCTGTCTCTCTGTCTCTGTCTCAGTCTCTGTCTGTGTGTCTCTCTCTGCTTTCTGTCTCTGTCTGTGTGTCTCTCTCTGTCTCTTTCTGTCTGTCTCTCTCTGCTCTCTGTCTCTCTATGTCTCTCTCTGTGTCTCTGTTTGTCTCTCTCTTTGTCTCTGTCTGTCTGTATCTCTCTCTCTGTCTCTGTCTGTCTGTATCTTTCTCTCTGTCTCTCTCTGTCTCTGTCTCTCTGTGTCTCTTTCTCTGTCTCTCTCTCTGTGTCTCTGTCAGTATCTCTCTCTCTGTCTTTGTCTGTCTGTTTCTCTGTCTCTCTCTCCCTCTCTTTCCCATCCCCTCTCTAGCTTAGCTACACAAAAGTCTACTTTGTGAGCAACTGGATCTTTGATTCTATTAGTTTGAGGAACTTCCAGTAAGGAAAACTCTAGTTGTAATTATCAATGCAAATGGCTATCAATTTATAGATTTAAGATGCTTGAGAACTTGTGCCAGAGGTGGAACATGAACCCAGATCTTGGCTCTGAGGCCCCCTCTATTACACCACCTTATGATTCATTACATTTCTTCTCTTACCTCTTTTAAATGTGCCAAATAAAAGGGCCTAATGCTTTCAGCATTGACTGGCTAATCTAATGAGTCTGCAAAGCCCCTTTAGTCCTAGCAATGGACCCTGACAGTTGCCCATTATCATTATTAATAAAATGAGGGGTTAGACTAAATTGTATGTAAAGTCTAAAATTCTATTATTCTGTGCTTCAGGGCCTGGGGGTGGGGGGAGACCTATATAGAAGACGGTACTTTACATATGTATAAAATAGCCTAAAATAACCAAACTACTCTTCTGGGTGGTTGTAGAATTAGCTTCAATACGTTATAGCCTTTTTTTTTTTTTTTTCATTCTACCAATCTGGTCACCTTGGAGAATAAGTTCTCATGTGAAGTCACAAGAAAGCAGCAAAGTGCAGAAGGAAGGGATGCCTCCCAAATAAAAACTGCAAAGCAAGTCAAATCAGCTGCAGAAGAGACAGTAAGTCAGGTGGCAGAGAGGGAAAGTGTCATAAGAAATGGAGTTTTGATATTATGTATCTCCATCCTCTCTGAACTACTTGAATTGGCTGAGACAATAAAGGAAGGAACTTTAATCTGACAATTGCCCTGTGCCCCCTCCCTCCCTCCCTGCTTTTTTCCTTCCTTCCCTTCTTTCTTTTCTCTCTCATTCCCTCCTTTCTTCCATCCTCATTCCCTTCTTTTCTCTCTCTTTCCCTTCCTTCATCTCTCCCTCCTTCTCCTTTTCTTCTTCTTTCTTCTTCCCTCCCTCCTTCTTCCTTCAATTCCTTCCTTCTTCCCTTCTTTCCTTCTTTCTTTTCCCCCATTCCCTCTTTTCTTTCCCTTCTTCTCTTCTTGCATTTTTCCTTCTTTTTTATTTTTCCCCTTCTCTTCCTCCTTCTCTCTTTCCCTTTTTCTTTTCCTCCCTCTATTTCCTCTCTCTGCTCCCTTCTTCCCTCCCTTTCTCAATCCTTCCCTCCCTCCCTCCTTTCTTCTTTTCCTTTTCTTTCCTTCCAACTCCCCCACCCCCGGGTGCTTTGTGGTTGGTTAGTTTGGGCAACACTATCAATTCATCAAAAACTATTTATGTAGCAGCTCGCTCCTGAGCCAAAAATAACAGAGGGACCTTAGGAAGCATCTGTAAACTTGTTCTGGACTTCCCTCTGCAGCTTAAAACTGCTAGCAGACTACCCCCAGGTTCCAGATGGATAATAGAAGCTAGAGCTGACACTGGTATCTATTCCCTAACCCCAAACTCAGGGATAAAGTGTTTTGTTTTAGAATTAAGACCATATATTGTTCCATAAAACCAGCTTATTTTTTAACTGAAAGCTGTCATAAAGTACTCTGCTTTTCCAAACCCTTAGCTTAGGTACCTTTCAAATAGTTGTTAGTCAGTCAGTGAAAGCTGCTAGGTGCCATAGTAGAGAGAGTGCTGGACTAGGGATCAGGAAGGTCTGAGTTTGAATGCTGCTGCAAACACATACTAGTGACAAGGCAAGTCACTCGACCTTTCTGTGCCTCGATTTCCTTATCTATAAAATAGAGATAATAAAAGCACCTACTTCTCAGTGTAGTTTTGGGGATAAAATGACATCAAATTTGTAAAGCAATTTACAAACTTTAAAGAACTATATAAATTATTTTTATTATGTTTATAATACTTATTGGGTTGAATTGAAAGAGGCAAAAACAAACAAACAAAAATGCAATAAGGCTAATTAGTGACGGGCTTCCCCCAGGAATAGAACTTGACATTACCTAATGATTAGGTTGACAGGTGTGATTGGAGCATCAAAAGCCCACCATCAGTCAAGAGGTTCCCTGATTGGCTAAAGATGAATCTGGAATTGCAGTTTAAATGAATTAACTCCAGAGATTCACCCACCTATTGGGAATGGAAGTCAAATATCTTCCTTTGGGAAGAAAGATGTCATTGACTTTGAAAGGACTGTGGGATGCTGTCATTCTGGGACCTTAAACACCACCAGGACAGGACAGTCTCTTTGAGGCAATGCTAATTAATCAGAAGAGATCAAAAAGCTTGTGTGTTATTCAGTGATGATTGGATAGAAATCTTAACTGCCCTTTGGATGACCTGAGTAATTTTGGTTATTTCTATAAGTATGATTTTTTCCTTGCCAATAAATACCCCCAGGAGAAGCAGATTTGTGGTCTGAAGTGCACAGTAAAGAGAAAAGGAGGAAAAGCAAGAGTGGAGGTCAGTGTCAGGCCACTCAGATAGGGCATCAGTGGATGACTTTGGCAGTTTCAGGGCCACAGTCACCAGGGCAGAAGATTGAATCAGCTCAGCTACATCAAGTTAGAGAGAATGATTTTCATATAAATTACAAAAAAAAAAAAAAAAAAAAAATTTGCTAAATTCAGTGGATAGGGTACTCCTCCCTCCCCACCTCTCCACATTTTAGAAAAGGAATTGATTCAAAAAGTTGAGATTTGAGGGTCTAGAGTTAAGGATCAAAGCCATCAGAGTGAAGTCTTTGACAAGGTAGAATTAAAATAGTACTAAATTTGCAATCAGGGGATCTGTTCAAATCTTCATGATATAGGGCCAGTCATTTAAATTTCTTGGACCTAAATTTCCTCATTTGTAAAATAAGAGGGTGGAACTAGATAACCTCTAAGTAAATCTGTAATCTTGAAACCATCAAATATTTGGAAGAAAATTCAAATATTACTAAATATGTATATGCTTGGCAAACTATATAGTAAAAAATACATTTTTAAGAGGCAGTTAGGTGATATAGTGGCAAGCTTCTTAAACTATAGTGCACACCCCATATATAATTGAATTTGGGGATCATGAAACTATGATTTATTATCAATAAATGTATGATTTATATCTCTGTTTTATAAATGTATATGCCCAGGGACATGTAAAAATTTCTTAGACAAAAAGGGATAACAAGTGGAAAAAGTTTAAAAAACCTTGATATAGTAGATAGAGTGCTAGGTCTGAAGCCAGGAAGATTCCTTTTCCTGAGTTCTAATCTAAGCTCAGACATTTGAGCATGAACTTGAGCAAGTCACCTAACCCTATTTGCCTCAGTTTCCTCATCTGTAAAATGAGCTGGAAAAGGAAATAAGCCACTCCAGTATCTTTGCCAAGAAAATCCCAAATGAGGTCATGACATGATTGAAACAACCAAACAATAATATACATTTTTAAATGATTTTCTTAATCTTCACATGAATGTTTCATATTTTAGAAATAATTTCAGTTAACAAAGTACAAAGAGCCAGGGTCTAGAATCCCCAGAAATATAGTCATAGTTCTAGGTTGGCAAAGTCATTTTATTTCTCCTAAACAACTTGTCTGTCTACTCAGCAATCTCATCACTCATTTGAAATCTTGGAAGTCTGAGGAGTTAAGATGTAGAAGCTTTGCCCTTTGGAATATGACTGGTTTAAATTCTAATATTACCTAGCTGGCTTCCAGCTTTATGAGTTCATATTATAAAGGGTCAAGTAACTGGCACCAGTAGGCACACATAGGAAGGCCAACTCGACAATAATGACACGTCCTTCAAACAAGTACTTGCAACAGACCTTTCATCCAAGATTTGTCAGAGCAATATGGAAGGTCTTTCAGTGTATTATCATGTCTTATTGAAAAAGGAATATCTATCTGAAGGATCTCTCTAACCAAAACTGATTGATGTTTATATCTCAGGTTGGAGGGGAGTACCACAAAAAGGTGAAAAATAAAATTGTCAATTTGGTGAGTCCCTTGTATCATTCATTCAACATACACACACACATACACACATATCTATTTGTATATATATCTATATATTTATATACATATATACATATGTATATATAGTATACTATAGAAAAAGAGATGATTCTTAAAGAAAAATGATTATGCTATATGTAATATATTATACTATGTTTAGTATACTATAGATAGATGATTTATAGAGATAATTATACTATATATAAAATATAGTGTTATTAGATTTCAATATAATTACATTAATTAAATCATAATTTATATTAATATTAATTCTATCATATCATATGCTATATAACATATGCTATAATCATCTCTGCCCTCCAAAAGATTATATAAGTATATATATTTCTAATATCTAGCATAATGCTATGATTAGAGTAGATGATTAATGAATGTTTGTTTATTAATTTATTGAGTGAATTCAAGAGTCATAATAGTCATTAATCAGGAGTGTGACATATGAGGAAGGGAAGGATATGATATAGGACTACAGAAGGGTAATGTCGGATTGTGGAGGGCCTTGAATGCCAGGCAAACGATAAGAAACATTTCGTAAGTATCTATAACGTGAGACTAGCTTTTCATTGATTTCCCTTTATATTTGATGCTGTCCCTCTTCATCTCTGTCAACTGATTTCCCTGATCTCTTTCAAAATTCACCTTAAATTCTACCTTGCAAGTGAGATAACATTTCTAAAACATCTAACAATATTTATAAAAGTTGGCATATTCTAAAAGCTTGACAAATGTTTGTACCTTCCTTTCCCTCTCTCACTCTGCTTTCTGCAGGACCTTTCCCTATTCACCTCCTTCCACACTGCTAAAGCCTTCTAAGATCACTTGTATGTATATATCCCACATATACATATATGTGCATATCTGTATATATCCCATACATACATAACTTTGCATCTTATCTCTTCAATTGGATTATAAACTCCTTGAGGGCAGAGAAAATGTTTTTAATCTTTCTTTGTATCCCCAGGGTTTAGCTCAGTACCTAGTGCATAATAAGCACTTAATAAATGCTTGTAAAAAATATATGAAATCATCAAATTATACAATACTCACTTAAAATTAATGTTCCTTACTGGTGAACCCAAGAATAGTTGTTTCAATTAAATGAAGGCTTTGCTTCAAAGAGGGAGAATATTTCCCCCAAGATCACAGAAGAGCAACCTTACTTGGTTGTTGTATGGCTGGCTGGTAGTATGTGGTTCCCATATCCTAAATTTTAGAGAGCCAAAGTTCTTTTTAAGCATCCTTAGGAGAGCATGACTTGCTTATGAGTACTTAGGGCATAGCCTTGGTAACAACTTGCTTAGCAGCACATGTCAAAAGCCGGTTTAATGGAATGGAATCTTGGCAGTTCCTTTATGAGACTCATCAACTCTAAGGGGGTTGTGTCAGGTAAGACTGGAGCACCCAGGACTGATGGGGAAATGAGTAACATCACAGAAATCTCTCAGGACCAACTGTCACCGATGTCTCTCTGGGAAAGTTAATATTACCTATTGATTAGTTGCCCTGAGCATAGGGTAAAGAGATGAATATGGCCTTGATGAAAGAGCTAGAGAAAAAAGTGGAGAGCATTCTTGCCAGCAACCATGGTCTGACTAGGAGAATCGCCCAATTAAAGGAACATTGGTCTTCTCAAACTGAGATAATTGATCTCTGTTTGGGGCAAAGATCCCAGAAATAGGAGTATATATGTCTTACTGGATGAGCTGTCAAAGAGGCTGTTCACACCAACTTAAACTTATTTTCTGAGGATTTGCCACCAGTCTTAGACATACACAAATATCTTCAGGATCTACAGGGAGGCTCCCTCTGTAATGCTGCACTTCTTTGTGTTGAAGAATGGGATAAAATGTGTAGGGTAATAGATCTGTTTTAAGAGTTGAGAGAAGAAATCTGTTTCTTGGAAAGATTGCTTTTCAAACAACTACTTAAAAAGAAAGCTCGTTTTTCTTTAGTATCAATAAAGCTACAAACATTATTCACAGGTTGGAGAAGAGCTCAGATAGCAGAAAAGCGCTAATAAAAATCTCAGGTGGGTATGAATACATTTTGACCACTGAATTGAAGAAATAGCTGAATTGAATCAAATTGGAATCCCTGAAGGTAAGAAATTTCTGTTTCTGGAAATGTCTTATTGAGCACAAAGTATGCCATGTCCTTAGGTCATATTTTTTTTTATTTGAAAAACACCAGGTTTTCCCTCACTTTTCTTTCTTGGTGGACTAGACACACAGAAGAAATAACAAGTTTAAAGATGCCCCTAAACACTTCAGTGCTTTGTATTATTTAAGTTGGATGGTCTTGGTTTAGATATTATCAGCCAGGTTCTTCTCTTCTAGCTCCATTGGGCATTGTAGTACTTTCCCTGGAGCCAGTGGAAAGGGGGGGAACTCTCCCTTATTCTTCCAGAGACACATCAGAGTCTTTTATTTTCTCTTGTAATTGTACTACTTTTCTTTACTAATGTCCAGCTTCCAATCCAAAGGTCAACATGAGTATCTATTCCCCCCAAAAAAGAACTGAAGAAATTAGGAGATTTACTACTTTTGTCCCAAAAGATTACATGAAAAATCTTGATTAAAAACAATCACAGGAGAAAAAAAAATTGGTGAAAAAGTATAAAAAATATACCTATAGTTACTTCTCAAAATCTAAATAATTTGGGAAAATCACATACATATGAACTGATAGTTGTACACAGCATTTTCAAACCGTCCATGTTTCCCCTTATACCCTCAGTACATATTGCACACTGCCAGAACACTGTTCAAGAAAAGGGTTTCCAGACTCAATTGCTTCACCTTTACTAGCTGCAAAATCTCAAGCTCTTTTAAGCAAAAGTGTATAAAACACTAAAGTAAAATATTTTCCCAATCCTGGAATAGTCACTAAAGCAATCGACTTTATTCAGTTGCTGTGGAACTGGAAGCATATGGTTCCTGAATTTCATAAGGCCCAGTTTCTGTTTCAGCACCCTTAGGAGAGTATCACTTATTTTATGGCTGCCTGGTGTCAGTTTTAGTAAGAAACTGCTTAATAGCAAGCCAGTTAGTGAAATGAAATTCCAATAAAAAGAATTCCATGCAAGGAAGAAGAATGGATTCCACAAATTCCATAAAGAACCTATCTTGCTCAGGAAAGGTGAGGAAGGAGAAAGGAATAAGCATTTATAAAATACCTACTATATGTCAGGTATTGGGCTAAGTACTTTACACATATTATCCTTTGATGCTCACAATTCCTTTAAAAAGTTCTACTGTTATTGTACTCATTTTGAAGTTTAGGGAACAGGTAGACATAAGGTACATAATTTGTCCAGTGTTGCAGAACTTAAGCGTCTGTGACAAGATTTGAATTCAAGTCTTCTCAACTCAGAGTCCAGTACTTTACTCTCTGTTAAAGTTACCTGCCTCTAAGGGAAAGGACTTTTCAAGCTTGGACTTTCAAGGAAATTTTTGGCTCAGGACATAAGAGTTAAGTAAGCAGAAGTGACTTCTTCAAGCAGTACATATAAATCTTAACAACAAAGGTATGATGTGCAAAGGACAGTATTAGACTATAAATCAGTACTGGTCCTGAGCCATGTTGGAAGCTAAAATTTGATGTTAGCTGTCTCCAGGGATTGGAGGAAGAATATCCCTAACTTCTATATTCTGAGTTCCAAGATAAATTTGGGGGCCAATGGGGATTCAATAGGGTAATTATATGTTACAGTGCATAGAGTGGGCAAATCACTCAGGATCTTTGCCAAGAAAACCTCAAAGGGGGTCACAAAGAATCATACATGACTGAACCAACATCAAGAGAGTGACTCTTTTAAAGAAAGGTCAGTTTTTGAAATAAGGAAGTTTAATCCCACTTAATAAGACCCCTTGTCTCATTCTGCCACATAACCAATTGTTTTCCACTCTATTCAGGGCCTTAGCAGAAGCCATATTGAGAAAGGACATACTTTTATTCCTCCCTCTCATCCCCCATTCCAAACAGTTATAATAAGTAGGTTTGAGCCTCAGTTTCCTAATCTATACAATGGAGACCTACCTCCTACCTACCTAGTACCTACCTCACAGAGTCATTGTGAGGCACAAATGGGATGAAGTACATAAAGGCTTTTTCATATGGTCAGTGATTTGGCTCTAAACAGACCATCAAATGTAATTCCTTCATTTTTCAGATTAAGACACTGAGGCATAGGCAAGCAATTTAATACAGGCAACCAAGGAGTAAATTTTTAAGGGAGGATCCCAACTCAGGTCTTCCCGACTCCAAGTCCAATATTTACTTATCCCTGAATCACTTAGCGGCCAGTGGTTCCATTAAAGTTAGTTAGAAACTTTAAAAGCACTGTATACATGTTAATAATTGTTTATAACATTGTTCAATGAGGTATCAAGCAATGATTATGATGCCATCACAAAGAACTAAGCAAGCAATCTCCTACTATTGGATTTTGGTAATTGAACCTCAAGAACTGAATGACCCAATATCTATTCCCCTATCAGATACTTTTGCAAATATGTCATATCTCCACCTTTTCTTCTTCCATCACATCCAATACAGTTGTCTACTTCATTAAAAAATTCGTTTGTTCATATACGACATCTTTAATTCCTTTTGTCTCACTTTCAATTCTTGTCAATGACCTTAAGAAAACTTTCATCTCTCTTCTCTCCCTCTTCCGCCGGGTCCCTGTCCTTCTCTCTTTTTCCTTCCTTCTCTTTCTTTTTCCATTCCCCTCATCTTCTTCTCTCTTCCTCTCTTTCATTATATTTGTGAGCCCCAAGTGACCTTAACTGGGCCAGTATATTTTTCAGAGTCCAAATGCTGAAGTGAAATTAAGCATAACAAAGATGAAATAAAAGGTTATTGTCCTATAAAATCTCAAAAGAGTTCAGAAATTCCTTTGAGAATCTTCACAAATTGTTATCTGCATCTATTTGTTGTTATTAAATCAAGTCCAACTCTTTGTGACTCCATTTGGGAGTTTTCTGGGGAAAGATGATAGAGTGATTTGCCGTTTCCTTCACCACACCATTTTACAATTGAGGGAACTAAGGCAAATGAGCCTTCATCTAATTAAATCTAGTTTTCCTTGAACACCATATTAAAAATAAATAAGAAAAAGTTATATTAATTTTATTCATTTTTCCTGCTTTGGTTTAGCTTTTCAGAAAACATTCTTTTCAACTATGTGTTATTGCAAAAACATGGTGTTGAAACTGTATTCTAGGTTTACTAGCCTTTTGTGAGTTTGCTTGGGAACCTGACAACCATGTTTCCTCAGGATGAAAAAAAAATTCACTCTGAGTTCTAAACAACTGTCTTAAAAATGAGCTTCTAGAATACTGCAAGCTGAAGATTCTTTTTTTTTTTAACATGTGCACTAAGAATTTCAGGACAAATTCTAGGTATAAGTATAAAGTAATAAAAATGATTTTCACATGTGTGACTATTAAGTTCTGATTCTTTACTATCATGCTTTTTGTTCAAAGAACTGCAAGCCTTCATCAGATGTTCAATATCAAGAGTCTGATGCCAAAGAACTAGTCTTTCTGATGGACACAGAACCAAAATTAGCCAATTTTTTTTGGTAATTGGGCAAATGTTCTTTCAAGTCAACTTTCTAAGGTAAATTCAGTTGAACAAGTTTTGAAGGAAGCAAGGCCAGCTGGACTGGTGGAAGAAAATATGACATGTAGTAGCAAGCTTTTGTAACTAATTATTCTTGCTAACTAGGTGTTAAGTGAAATTAATTGTAGGACTACATTATTATTAGTGCTATCTTGAGTATCTCAATTTTGACACCCTGGGACAAACTTACATTTCAGTATCTTAGGGACAAAGGTTGGGTCAATACAATCTAGTTACAACTCTGAGTAAGTTTCCCTACTATGTGAGAGGACTTCTACATATGTTCCAATGTCTGATAACAGCATATATCAATACCACTAGTCAGTCAGTCAACATTCCTCCTGAACACTAGGATATCAGATACTTATGAAGTAACTATCTAGTTAGATCTAGTAATTAGACACTTTAAAGTGTACCAATGAGGACTAATAATTTATTCAATCTAATTCTATTTAAAGAACATTATAAAATTCCCAATCAGTAATTGTAATCATAGTTTTTTAACCAGATGGGAAAATTCTTTGTCAGTCACTTCATAAAATGAAATGATAACAAACAAGAAATCTGTTTTAATTGCTTGAGAGATATCATCATGACCACTGGGTCCTGCATAAAAGTATTGATTTAAGTAAAATTTAAAAATTCTAGAAATTAAAGAAAAGGCATTCCAGAATATCCTTGAGGAAATAGAGATTGGAATTAAGAGACTTTAAGCTTCATTCTGGAGGATTTAGAATTTCCCATTTTCTCATCGGCATCCTAGCACTGATCCCCAGGAAAGCAATGGCTGGGGCTGTGTCTACCTCTGCATTACAAGCCTAGGATAGATTGGACACAAATTCACTATGCTTAAGTGGAAATCTATGAATACCTAACAAATAGAAGGAAACGACTCCAAGTGACCAGAAGCTCTGAATTATCTCTTTGCCAACTGTATTCTCTAAGTTTGAATCAACTTTCCTTGAATTCTGTATGTACTTGTGGGAGAATGTGTCACAAAATACAGGGATATGTGCTTTGTATTAATTTTTCTTACTATGCCTCCTTATTAAATAGCTGTTTCTAAAAGCTATTTAAGGATGGATGACTGAAGCTGATAATCTTAGGGAAAAGAATACCAGTGGGAGCTCAAGCCAATGGGATAAAGAAAGACACTTCCACATCCTTTCAGCAATTCCCCTGACCTTTGAGGATAGATGTAGTTAGCCAAGTTCTGGGCACCCAACTTGGAATGGGAGTTGGGATAGATACAAGATATATATAGAGAAGATGGATTATATTTCAGTAAATCAATATACTTGTTTCCAGGTCCAACAAATAGCTTCCAAAGTCCCATACTTCTGTTCTCTGACTACCTTAACACAGAGACACATAGACACACACAGAGAAGGAAATGGCAAACCATTCCAATAACTTTGCCAAGAAAATCCCAAATGGGGTCATGAAGAGTCGGACATGACTAAAATGATTGACCAACAAACCACAATATACACACAAATGGAGTCATGATGCTATCAAACATTCTATAGAATAAGATCTCAAAAACACAGTGTAAAGACATTGACAAGAATATTAAACTTGGGAATCAGAAGACCTGGTTTAGAGTCTGGTTTCTGCCAGTGTAACTTTGGGCAAGTCACAATGCCTCAAGGCTGTATAGTACAATGGAAAGAGTACTATATCTAAAGATCTCTTCTTGAAACTGACCATTCTTTTGATCTCTTCAGTTCCAAGCCTTGTTTTTCTCATCTATAAAATGATGTAATTAAACTAGATGATTTCTAAGGAACCTTGCAGAAATCAGTCTACAACCTGGGATCTGTAAGTTAAGCTCTCTGAGTCTCTGTTTCTTCAGCTGTAAAATACAGACATTTGTGTTCGTACTGTTTCTATCCCTGGGTTCTTGTTGAATTTCTTAAAACAGGAAACATCATAAATGTCACCTATTGCCATTTACATACTACACTCCCTTTTTTCTTTGAGAAATAATACAAAAGGAAAACTGATGTCTACAGGGCTTCAATCTTGTGTGCTTTTAGAGGGTGGTCTTTAACTAAAGGAATTTTTTTCAACCCCAGTACTTTGTGTTGCAGTTGGATCTGGGTGATGTATAGAGGTACTGATATATATTTTTTATGCTTCACGTACTAAATTTTTAAAAAGTTACACCTGCAGATTTTTATCTGTGTTCCATCAGCATAAACGCTTCAGGATCAGCATTTTCCAGTTCTCCCATGAAAAGTGATGAGGTCTTGCAAGGGCTGGGGTCATATGATCTGTCTCAGTGCTGTCTTAAACGGCTGCCAGAAGCTAGGGCATAAAGCGAGTGCTATTTTGGCCACACTTTACTGAATTCCCTCTCCAGATGCTCTACATATTCCACAGTAGAATTAGCAACAGCAATAGTTGTGGAAAAGCATAAACATACTGACTCCTTCCCTCCTACCTTTTCCTATCTCCCCCCTCCCCTCTTCAACCACCAGTTCACAGCTACTACTAGCTACAAATGATGACAAACTTGTTCTATCCATCTGCCACAAGAAAGGAAGAAAGAAAGAAAGAAAGAAAGAAAGAAAGAAAGAAAGAAAGAAAGAAAGAAAGAAAGAAAGAAAGAAAGAAAGAAAGAAAGAAAGAAAGAAAGAAAGAAAGAAAGAAAGAAAGAAAGAAAGAAAGAAAGAAAGGATATTGCTAAAAGAACTGTGGGCCCCTAAAGGAGACTGGAAAGAAAAATAAAATAAAATAAGCAAACCACCTTGTCATGGGAGGGAACAAAGTTTGGCTCTGATGCCTGAGACTTTTCCCCACCTGAAATCCAAGAGGGCTCCTAGGACCTAAAAGTGGACAGCAGATCCCCTTTCCAATGCTGGGCTTCACACCTTGTTCTCCAAGCTGGACTTGTCAAAGGCATTTCTCTTTCATTCCAAGTACATGCAATTCTCTTATCAGCTTTTAGATCAGAAGCCATTTGAGCAAGTGATTTGCATAGCCAAACATTCCTTGAAAAATATCTCCAGAGGAAACTTAACCAGGAGTCTCTGTGGTGTCATCGAAAATAAAGTGACCAGGATTTTATTTAGTTTTCACTTAAACCAGCAACCTACCTCAGCAGTTCCGTCAAACTGATGATAATGCACAATAATATTTGTAAGAGCCCCATGTCGTGTGGGGAGAGGTATATTTAGAAGTTTTCCTTACAGGGCAGCTATTTAAGGCTCATTCCTCTGTCTCCTTAGCATGGCATCCCTTCAAATCTACTAAATGACTGTCAGATTCAGCAGATGAGTGGGGAAGCTAAACAAAATCTTTATTTTTATGCTTCAGGACAAGGGATAAGTACATATATCCTAATGGGGTAACCCAAGAGACTATATGAGGTCTTTATTAACAATGGTTGGGTTTTTGTCTTTTTTGTTTGTTTGTTTAAATCACCAGAACTCACAGTGATTAAATGATTTAATATGACATAGGAATGACAAATGGTCCTATGTATTTGATCATTTAAGAAACTATACAGGGTAGTAGCTAACAGGGATTATCATAGAGTCAGAAAGGTCTAGGTTCAAATCTTCCCTGTCATATAGTATATGTAGGACTCTTGAAAAGTTATTTAAATTCTAAGTGTCCCTGGGAAATTTTTCATCTGCTTAGATGGAAAGGTGTTACTGAGAAATTCTAGGTGTACACAACACACCCACACCCACACACCCACACACCCACACACACACACACACACACATACACATACACACACACACGCAAAAGGTCATCTGCAAAACCAACAGAATGTTGTATTAATTTTCAGATAGGTGTCTCAAATATTTATTTTCCTGATTAAGGCATATGAAAGACCTGAGTAACTTTATTCTATTTCCCCATGTCTATCAAAAGCCCCAAATTTGCAGTACATGACTAGTGTACTTAACATTTGCCCTCTGAGGGATATACATGTTATGAAAATGATTCATTAGTTCTATGACAAGTCTTTTTTTAAAACTGCCATGTGTCTCTTCACCTTAATCCTTAGTGTCATGATCTGGGGATTCCAAGACAGTCTCTTTTGGAATTTATATCTGAACTCCAAGCCAGAATTTTCCAGTGTTTATGGTTCCAAGTGGTATCCATTTTCTCCCACTTATTAAGGCTAAGGAGAGAAGCAATAAAAAAAAATTAGACAATTTTTTAAAATTTCATATGGAAAAAGCTTTCAAGTGAAATGGTTAGACAATACAGATTCCTACATTATTCACTAATTCTACTATGTCATTGAAGATGACCATCAATAACAGGAAATTAGCAGTCAATGACAAGAAGAAAATCATTGCTTCCCCATTTCATATTTGTTTTTAAGACTAAATCTCCAGGCTTTGATGACACATCTTACTTCCAGTTTCTAGTAAAAAAAAAAAAAAAAAAAAATCAAAAGATCTTAGATCTAGAAGGTACCTAAAGAACCTATCTAGTACACACCCCTTCATTCAAAGAAAAACTCATTTTAGCCATCTGAGGCAATGATATCTTCAGCTTTAGAAGACCCCCAAAGAGGGAACCACCTCCCCTAGCCCCAGGTCTCCCTCAAGAAATTCTTTCCCATTTCTAATAAGCCCCTGTTACCAGTTTAATCCTGTTTCCTCTTGTCTCATTCTTTTCTGTAACCCGTAGAAACATCAAACCAGTTTCCATCTTGAATTCTCTCCCTGCCCCCCATCCTTCCATTTGTGAGGATGCTAATGTGCATGGTTGGAGCAGTGCTAAGTCCCCTGTTATCATGCAAGCAATTGCTAACTGTGGACCTCTGACTTTGTAATTTGTTCTTCATGGACTTGCCTGCAGCCAATAAGCAAAATCAATAGTCTTTGCTGAAAAGTAAGCAAGTACTAGTGTGTTATGTGACAGGTGAAGATACATGTGCTTACCAGGGGTCAGGGGGCCACATCAAATTTCTCTCTGACTTCTTTTCAAAAAAGCTAAATCCATTTAGGGAGCATTCGTCATTGGAAAATGTTGCAGTGGGGAATTGGAGAGGCTGCCGCTCTTCTTTTCTCATTTAACGATGTTTGTTTTCAACAGCCTGTTCAATAATGTCACTGAGAAGAAATTATGTGAGAAGAATAAAGTGCTTAGAGTCTATTTATTTATTCATTCATTCATTCATTCATTTCAGTAGAATAACACTAGCTATTGCTTTCTCATGTTTATTAATACAGCTGTGGTCGGCCAAACATTTGTTTGTTCTAGTCCCTTCAAAGAAATAGGTGGGGTCTCTTTCCTACGCCATGGAATTGATTACCTGTAGTTTAAATCTGAGCGAAGGTTATATGAGCTTGATGGGAGATATACATATCTCTAAGCCAACATTATGGGAGAATGTAAATCTACCTAATAATTTGGCTTCAGATGAGACGCCAAGAAGCGTTTTGTTTTCTCCTTGAAATGATCAGGCACCAGGCAATTTTGGAGAAAGATATAAAATAAAAGACTAATGAGTTAAAGTGGATTCCAAAGGGCTAAAATAAAATGGGCTTTTAATCTTTGATATTTTATCACTGCAGCTCTCCATTTTCCATCCTAGAATCCTATCATTTGGATGTGGTTCATGAGGGAAAAGCAAAACCTCAGTCAAAAAGAATTTCTCCAAATACATATTAAACTGTAGCAAGTCAGTTGGGCAAATTTTTCTTTCCCATTTGGGGATTTTTATTTTATTTTACTTTCCTATGAAATGACTTTGAGGAAGAAAAAACACTACTT
The DNA here is from genome assembly GCF_048593235.1 of Sminthopsis crassicaudata. Lineage (NCBI taxonomy): Eukaryota > Metazoa > Chordata > Mammalia > Dasyuromorphia > Dasyuridae > Sminthopsis > Sminthopsis crassicaudata. The sequence continues at coordinate 113,674,265 of NC_133620.1, read as the reverse complement.
TTGCAATTCACAATCAAATATTGTTGACTGACACAAGAAGAAAAAACTTGAGCATTACTTACTGGCCTAAAGATCAGTAGAGCATTAGAAGTAGCTGTTGAAAAGTTCATGTAGCAGCCATGAATTCTGCCTATTTTGATAAGCAAAGGTTGGACTAGGAACATTCCCCTCACTTTTTATGGTCTGTCTACACAAGTTGCAGATTGACTTAACCTGGTCTGGAGAGCTATGGTATTCCTTACCAAAAAACTAATTTGTGGCAGCTAGATGATTCTTAGGGCAAGCTATCTTCATTGATAAGACCTGAGGTTATACTTAATATAATCTATTTTATAAATGCCAGTAGGAAATGGATAGAACACCAGCCCTGAAATCAGGAGGACCTGAGTTCAAATATGACCTCAGACACTTAACACTTCCTGACTGTGTGACACTGGGCAAGTCACTTAACCCCGATTGCTTCAGGAAAAAAAAAAAAAAAAAAAAAAAAAAAAAAAAAAAATATATATATATATATATATATATAATATATATAATGATGTTTGGGAATCCTCTGATATTCCTAAATTCCATTACACCATAAATAAGCATTAGTAAGATTACAGATCAAGTCCCATTATAAGAAATTTGTGACAATGAAAATTTCTGTTAATCTAATCTGTGATGCCCAAGGTCTAGCTGATACTACATTTATTGTAAGCAATGCTTCATACAATGGAATTTAGGTACAATAAAATAATTGGAAAAACCCCTTGCTTATTTCTTCATTATGATGAGGAATGACTTTTAACCTTCTTTTTTTAACCTCCATTTAGCATTTGCATTAAAAATAAAATAGATTTTCACAAGTTATGAGAATTTTTAAAATTCTCTTGGAGAAGCAGAAAGTTGAAAAGATTGAATCAAATTCCAAATTATATGTATGCTAATTATACATTTTCTGGATTATCCATGGTATTTGCTAATATCAATCTGGATCATACACTGCTGCCAAGACTAAAGAGCTATGAGTCTATTCTTACAGAAAGAACTTCTAGCCACTATACCATATGATAAAGATTCTCAAACTTTCAATTTCAGGCCCCCTTTATATTCTTAAAAATTATTGAGGATCCTTTTCCCAAGGAGTTTTTTATGTGGGTTGTATCTGTTGTTAGTCATCACATAAGAAATGAAAATATTAGTATTTTTATGAAGCTAGTTTTGACCTTGTTATAGACTTCCAGAACTTGGAGACTCATTGGTATTCTCAGACCACACTTTAGGAACTACTGTTTTATTAGATTTATTAGATTATTATTATTATTTATTAGATTAGAGCCAAAATGGCTAGCTGGTAATCCCTATTACCAGAAGATGGTAATAGAGACCATCATCCATCATAGGCTACATAACTAACAGCCGCCACAAGACCATTTGATACCATCACAGCAACAATCACCAGGCCACCATATGTTTATCAACTATGACCATCAGAGTAGCAATGCACCCATAAGAACTATAATATCCACTGTCAAAAAGGCTCAGTAAGAATAGCAAAATAATATCATCAATTGGTACTATAGTTTCAGAAGCATGAATTGGGCCTTCTCTTGTGGGTTCTTATTGTAAGTCTTATCTATATACATGAATCTTACCCATGATCCACTAATGATGCATGTAGTCCATACCCTGGGTTGTTTTATTTTTAAGGGCAAAGGAAGGATTATTTTATTGCAGCTTTCTTCTCTATGCTATTTCATTAAATGCCTTTGCTTTTAACTAATTGGGTCTTCTTTATAACTAATGAAGAATAAACATACCAGTGGGGGCTATGTTTTTGTACATATAAAGGTCCACAAAATATCTTGATCCTTGAGGCCCCTACATATAAGAAGTTAGTGCCTCAACAAATAAAATTAGGATTACAATTTAAGACCAGAAGAGCTCTTAGAAATCAGTGAGTTTGTTCCTTTTATATAACACATGAGTAAAGTTAGGCTCAAAAAAGTCAAGTGACCAGCCCCACATTATATATGCCGTTACTCTCCTCCATTAGTTTCAGTAATCAATATTTCTTTATATTAATGGGTTTAAATATATACTGTCTAAATGATTGGACTCAATGCCATGCTCCTAAGAGAGCAGTAGATATATTCTAGTTAAGTATGTAAGACTGGGAGAGTAAATATGTGGTAATGACTAGTATTCTCTTCACTTCATAGATGGATAAATGAGGCATGGCAGTTAAGTGACTCATCTAAGGTGACACAGTAAGAAACAGAAGGTCAGAACTGAAATGTAACATGGTTCACTAGATTGCCCTTCCTTATCGCCTACTCAAAAATTATCTGATGATGGATATAAAGTAATCAGTCTTCTTCTAGAACTCATAAGCTTTTATAGTTTGGGAAGTTTTATCTTATTTTGTTTTTTTTAATTTAATCCATCTCTCAGGGAAGAAATTATTTCTATTAGTATAAATGGGGAAGTGATCTGCAATATATAAGCTTAGACAAGAGCTTTTCCCCATCCCTTCCCCTTCATCACCTTCCCCCCTAAAAGGACTTTGTTCTTATTGTTCCCCCCTCAATAGAACACAAGCTACTTGAATAAAAGTATTTGCCAAGCAATTGGCAAAACTGAAAGGGTCCATTTCAATGCTATCTATCTCTCCTGTTTTTATCTTTGTATATCCAGAAGCTAACACTGTGCTTCACACATAACAAAGTCTGGATTAATGTTTATTGCCCAATGATGGTGTTGACCAAATCACTTCTTTTCTTTTACTTTCTTTCTCTGCCCTTCCATAGCCTACTTTCCTTCCTTCCCTTCATTCCCACCACCCCAAAAACCAAGAGTCAATATTAGAATAGGGGAGAATCTGATTATATAAGACACTCTGCTTTCATTCAAAGGGAGCATATTAATATACATAATATCTATTTTTTTTACAGAATCTGCTTTCTGTCTTACAGAAGTGGATCATCTGTATTACTAGGCTTGTAACAGTAATGTCATTTACAAGCTGGTTCACAAGCTGTATAGGAGAAGGATAATGAATCCCAGTACTTGACACAGGCTTAATTAGGACTTTAATGGTTAAAATAAAGACCTGACTTGCCTTCCTACCACACCAACTGAGGGCAAGGATCCCAACGTCTTCCCTTGATGCCCACCAAAAATAAAAATGCTCTATTAAGGATCCTCTGCTATCCAGGCTAATTTAAACCTGAGGCCAAAAGAACACAACTTTCCCACTGCTTAAGTTATTCCCTCCTTCTAAATTAGCTGTTTGTGAAAAGGGCATCAGCACTTTGGGGCCACTAGAGGATCATTTAAAGGAGTGTAACAGTCCTGCATTAGATGAGGGGCACAGAGATTTGAGGCATAGGGCTGGGATGGCATTGCAGAGCCATTGGGTGTGCCCCCAATCAATATTATTAGGCCATGAGGCTGTTCCTTACCTGTACTTCCTGAACTCTGAGCAAGTTCAAGATTCAAAGTCACCCTCAAAGTGTGATTCAGAGTTGACATCTTTATAATGATCCACTCCTCTCTGGAGTCACCAGAAGAGTCCTGCTTTGGGCTTGGGCCGGTGGCTGGAATGGATCAGTTCTAGAGAACCAGAGGTCCCAGAGGAGTCTGCTTAGCCTAGAGGTAACCTTTCCCTCCCTGAAGCTACTCCTGCTCTTTTCCCTTCCCTACCATACAGTTTATGAACTAAGGAGAAATGTCTATATCTTAGTCAATATATACTTTTAGATCCCAAGACTGGATCAAAAGATATATCCTTTTATATAACATATATGACAAAAGATAACATTTATAAAGGACTTACTTTTAGGTTTTCAAAGTGTTTTACATGTGTTGCCTCATTTGATCCTCACAACAACCCCATGCAATAGAAAGGAAGGCTCAGCCCAGTGTTATCACCTCAGTCCATCAAGAAACTAAGGCTTATGAGGAGCTAAGATGGCAGAGCAGGGGACCAGGCTGAACTCTTCCAACATCGTCCTCCAAAAAGCTTCAAAATAAAACCTCAAATCAAATTCTGTAGCAGTAAAGTCAACAAAAGGTCAGAGGGACACATTTTTTCCTACCTATTGTATGTGCCTCCTCAAAAGTCCATTTTGCTCTAATCACTGTCTCCTTTAATCCTCTTTCCTTTTTATCAACCTTCCCCCCCCCAATATCTCTTATCCCCTTCTCCTGTTTCTAAACCCAAAATATATTTCCTTATTTGAACCAGTTCTGATGAGAGTAAGGTTAAAATGCCCCTCCTTACCATAAGAGTTCCCCTACCACAATAAATGCACAAGAGTCCTAGAACTCTGACCAGTGCCCTTTTTCTCTTGTGACTGATCATCAGGCTGAGAGCAGTTAAGTCATTGTCTAGGATGACACAGATAGTTAGTGTCAGTGGCAGGAATTCAGTCCTTAATTCCAAGTCAAGGTGGCTCATGTGCCAATTCAATACATACAGGTTCCCGTCTTCAAGGAGTTTATAATCCAGTTGGTGTACTGGGCTAGGGAGATACTTTAAATCTTATACCTTTTATCAGAGGAAAATAGCACTCTTGGTTAAGAATTTGCATAGCTATTTTAACCTGTCAAAATCTTAAGTACAGGGAGCAAACCTAATTTATCTTAAAATCATAGTCTAAAAGCCAGGTAGCTAATCCCTTCATTTTTAAAAGGAGGAAACTCAGTCTCAAAGAGATTGTCCTTTTTCCCCCCTAAAATTACAGAGATTGTAAGTGGCTATACCAACATTAGAACTTGTCTTAGTTCTTAATCCACTATTTTTTCTTCCTTCGACAATATTCTATCATAATCAAGCACATTTATAAAAAAAAATCATACTTCTTTCCAAGACCTAAAGATAAAGTTGATTTTGAGTCTCTCTAATATAACTTAACAAGTTGGGGTTGGCCTAACTGTATTAAGGTTCTTTCTCTCTAAAATTCTATGATTGTATTAACATAATACATGGTCAGATATAAATGACTGTTATCATGGACTATTACCTCTCTGATTGCTCCTTTGCTATCTTCTTTGCCAGTTCTTTTACCTCTTGCCCCTTAAATGTGGTTATTCCCCCAAGGTTCTGTCCTGAATCTCTCTATACTTGTTCACTGGGGATATCTGTTCCTTGACCTTCACTTGTCATTTTTATGGAGATTACTCTTAAATTTATCCATCCAGCCATAAACTGTCCCCTCAGTTCCAGTGAGAAATTCCAGCTGTCTGATAGATAACCATCTTGAATGTCCAATCACAAACCCTACATCACCAGAACTGAACCCAAAACACATTCTCTCCCAAACCCATCTCTCTTACTTACTTCTCTGTTTTTGTTAAATATTACTTTGCTCCCAGACCCTGAGAGTCAAAACTTCAGTCAGATTTGACTCTTCTCTTGACCTTGTATACCATATCTAGTCAGTTGCCAAGACCTTTAGACACACTCTACAATAACTTTCTTATGCATCTTCTCTTTCTACTCCTGTTATGACTACCTTCATTAAATCCAACTTGGACTATGGTAATATCCTAACCAATCTCTTTATCTCTCATCTCCCTTATTTGATCTATTCTTGACACTTTCATCAGAATAATCATTTTAATGAACAGATCATATCATTCCACTGTTTAAAAAAAAGTCATCAATGACTACCTATTACTAATCAAATGAAATATATTTTTACTGCTCTGTTATTACTACCCCTCATAGACTCTATGTTCCATCCAAACTAGTCCCCTAATCATATGCCAGTCTCACCCCTAAGGCATAGAATATTCTCCTTCCTACATTATTTTCCTCTTCCCTAGTTCAAATACAATCTCAGACACTTAACTAGCTGTGTGATCCTGATCAAGTAAATTAACCCTATTTCCTTTTTCTGTGCAATGAGTTGGAGAAGGAAATGGCAAATCATTCCAGTATCTTTGCCAAGAAAACTCCAAATTGGGTCATGAAGAGTTGGAAATGACTGAAACAACAGAACATTATCCTCTACTTTAATCTTTTCCCTCCTTCAAAACTCAGCTCAAGTCTTACCTCCTCTCTAATCTCTCTCTGATCTCTTAATGTAGAAGTCATATCTCCCTAAAGAAACTTTTTACAGTATTTCCTTAGATCTTTTTTCCTATGTTTATCATATGAGTACAATAATAATTACAATTGTAATAATTACATTTATATATAGCACTGTGAGGTTTGCAAAGTGCTTTTGTCCCAATGGTGTTCATAAAAAACCAAAGAGAGAAAAGGCTATGATTTGTTGGGGAAGAAGAAAGGAGAACAAAAAAAACATTAGCCTTTCAGTTTTTGTTACAAGGGATGGCTCATTGGACAAGGGAGGAACGGATGATATATTCAGAAATAAAGGTGATATAAAAACAAAAGAAACTAATAAAAATGAGATAAACTACTTAAGGAAAAAATATATTCTAGATATTTTGCCAGCAATTGAAGTAAAGCTCACTGGATTACAGTTTAAAGGATCCACCTTTTCTTTTTTTCAATATCCAGACAATGTTTGTCTTTCATCCTAAAGTGCCTTTCCTATTTTCAATAAATTTTCAAACATCACTAGCTACAGCTCAGCATCATAACTGCCAGTTATTTTAATACTCATGAATATGGTTCATCTAGGCTTGGTGGTTTAAGTTCATTAGAAATAGCTAAATATTGTCTTATTTTCCCCACTTATCTTCAATTTCAATTGCCTATTAACCACTTGTATTCTATTTTTCAGGTAGAAAATTACTCTCATTTATAGAAAAAAATAGAAGAATTGAGTGATTCTGCCTTCTTTCTGCCATCCATTCCCATTGTACTGTTTACCATCTGACAAGACTTTTTCCTTCTTTGATCTTCCTCTTCCTCTAAATCTGTTAAAGCAAACAGCTTGTTTATTTATTTATTATGATTTTTAACATTCATCACCATCCTTAGTGTAATTCTGAGTTTAGTACTCCTGAAAATATTCCTATAGAACCATAACATTCTTTTATGTTGATTCTTCATTTCCTGTATCTTCAATATGTGTCTCTTTAAAATTTAAATTGTTTGTCTATGAATTCTCTACACATTAAACATAATCTCTTTACATCTCTTTTTATTTCTTATCAGAATCATTTATGTTTGAATCTTTAGAATTTCATTCCTTATAATTCCCTACCCACTTTAGGATGACTTCTTATGTAGAATTGTAAATCACAGTGTATTTCTATCTATCCTTTCAATGAAATCTAAATTGCACTGTCTCAAAATCCATATGGCCTATGAAACTATGTCGATTCCTTTCTTTCTCCATAATGAACTCTAAAATGAAGTAGTTATTGCCTCAAAAAGTTCCTATCATTTTCAAGAATTTTTAAGTTCCTAACATTTAAGCAACTAAATATATTGTTCAGAATCAGGTCCTGCATAGCAATTTTTTCTTGTTTCCTTTTCTTTTTGGAGAATGAAATTATTATTAAGACAAACTAATTATATGCTACTTTGCTTTTAGTAGAAAAGCTTCATCAGTCATCCAGGTTGTTGAAATCATCTGTCATTACTATCATGATCTATATCCCAAACTCATTGTCTATTTCTTCCTTCTGACCAAGTGGATTGAAGTATACTCTTACTACCATAAATATTCATCCAAATTCTTTCAACTATATTTCATTCCTCTAGTTCATGGATTTCTTCACATGAGTTTAATTTCTTAATATTTAAAGCTCTTACATTTCCATTTTACTTGTTTATTCTCTTTAAGATTTACCTGATCATATACATAATCCAGCCATATTATAAGATCTATTCTAACAAGCTTTGGTGGTATCTTTCAGGTCAAATTCACATTTTTGCATCAAGATTTTTAGATCAGCTTGCTTATTACCAATACTTTTGCATTTATATGTAGAGATGTTAATTCACTGGCTTTCTTAGTGGCTTTTTTCTTAATTATGGTATTATGTAAATTATCAGTCTTCTCAATTTTATTCTTCTAATGATATCATACCTGCTATTTTCTCTGGCAATAGTCAGTTTTTTACTTCTCTATCATTTTCATTTAAAAATTTCTTTAAAAAAACTGATAAGACTGCAGAGCAGGGTGGGGGAGGAAGAAAACATTTTTACCAGTCCTCGTTAGCTGCATTCCTTTCTTGACAAAGGTTTATATTTTAATCATTGTTCATAAATCCAATCTCAGATATCATCTTCTTAACACTTCCAAAATACTCTGTTCACTTTTTTAAAATTAAGTTTTTATTGACTTTTCTGTTTCTTAAATCACCATAGGAATCCCAAGTATCCTTCCCCTACTCCTTCACAGAGAGCTATCTCATATAACAAATAGTATTTTGAGAGAAAAAAATTAATATAACTGGCTGTTCACTTCTTAAGCCTCCTGTATTGTACTGTGCTATATTGTACCATACTAAGATACTCATATGGTCCTCTGAGCCTTGAGTCTGCATGTGGACCAAAAACTTATTGCCCTCCTAATTGCCTTGCTGATAGATATATCATCATCTGGAGTCACTAATTACCAAACTATAACAGATGCAATATCTGAACAGCATAGTTATGTCTAAAGTGGTCTTCACATGTGAAAAGAAAATGCCCAAGATGAAGTGAGAAGAACTTAATGTGAGAATGTAACTGTGTGGAAGTGAGAAGACAGCATATAACTAGACAACTTGTGCCCATAAAATGCTCATTTTCTTGCACACAACTTCAAAATCCCCAGCACTGCTTTCTAGGTTGCTTTAGTAGATATGATTAGATATCATTAATTCCCATATGAATCACATAAAGAAATGATAATGATTAAGTTTGCCAAGTTTTCAGAGATTCTCCATCAGATGCCAGATATGAGCAAAGGAAGGATGTGTACATTTCTATCATTCATATCTTTGCACAAGAGGGAATCATCAACACCAGTCATATTCCTCATTGGTGATTGCCTTTCCCAGACCATTAGTTCAGAAGTCCAGCCATACTTCTCTTCATTCCTGGTAAGAGCCTCAGCAGCCATCTAGCCTATTCTAGTACCCTTCATCACTTCTCCACTGCCTCAGTTGATCAAATCAACTCTGCCACTATTACTATAGGGGTATGGCACTCCATTCCCATATGGCCCTACTCAATATCCTAGTAACTTTCTTGACCAGAGTTCCTCTGTCTACTACTCCCTTTTTTATATTGTCTCCCCAAGTGAAAGATAAGTTTCTTGATAGCTCGGACTATCTTTGCTTTTTAATAATTATATTCTCACCATGTGTACATAGTAAGCATGTAATAAATGATTTTTTCATTCATTTACTCTTACTTCTTAGACTAGTACTGGGGAAACTTCTCTTTTCAGGTGGCATCCAATTCCTTGGAGTACAAGAAGCATTTTCTTCTAAGAAAAAGATGCTTCTTTTCCAAAAGGTCACTCTTCTTGAGGGAGAGATCTCGAGGAAAAGACTTGAGACTGAACTGAACCTGTGATTTCATTGGTAAAAGGATTTCCCTTTTAAGAAAAATCCCTTCACCTTCTTTTCGATTTAAAATTTTAAGGAATTTCCTGGACTGCTAAAAGATTGACTCGCCAGAGTCATGTGACCAATATTTATAAGAGGCAAGATTCGACCGTGTTCTTTTTCTACCACTCCATACTTGCTACCTCTGTTACTTAACTTCAAATGTTCAGTGGATTTTATTCTTCTTTCCTTCTTTTTCTGTGCTTTATTCCTCTCCCCTTCATTCTTCTGTTGGCCATATTGAGAGCTCAGTTGATGGAAACTCCTGAATGAGATTTTATTTATAGAGGGCTTTCCCACCTTTTCTTGCAATGTGACCCTTGCTTGCTCAGCTGCCTTTGTTCTATAATTGACAAATTCCTGCAGAAGCCCTAAAGCAAACAGAAGATGCCCTCAGCTGTTGTCTGTGGGAAGGAATTTGTCACAACCAGATCAACAAACACTATATTACTCTGAGACATGAAAATATCTCTGTTACATTGAACCTTTATTTCTAATGGTATTTGTTGTAATGGGATTTGTATCTCTAGGTAAAATTTAAACAATGTTTAATTACAGTTTATTCTTGTTTATTAGAGAGGAAAAACTGTAAGGTAAAACTGGCCTCCTAAAGTCTAGTTGAATGTCCTCCCCCTAGGGTTCTTCAGTAACCCTAAAAGACATCAGAGGATGTCTAGACTCTCTACAAATGACTCCAAGTCCAAATAATATGTTTCCTTGACTGTAGGAGAGATTGCCACTCCACTTCCATTTAACTACTAACAGACTCAAATCTAAATTTTGTTTTGCATAGAAACATTTACTTCAGTGGTATGATACTAAATATACAAACAAAGGTCCAGTTCGAGTTTAGCTCAGGTTCCAAATCCATAGTTCCCCGTAGCTCTGGATTCACCAAGTTTCACTGCCAGGGTGGTTAACAGCAATGCCCTGCTTCACCATTGCTTGAACTCTCAGTCTAGTAGGGATCACCACTGGCATCTTAAACTGAGAAGAATGAATAGAGGAAGGGATGATAATCTCTCTTTCCCCTGGTTCAGTTCATGGCACCTGGGCTATGGGTAAACTGTGATCTTCATGTTCTAGAAATAACAGGAAGTAGTACTTGGGAAAGAGAGAGATTACCCTAGTCTGGCCAGTTTTCAAGACCAAAGGAGTTTAATCCCACCCATATGGCAGAACCCAGAGAAACACTATGCTTCCAAGATAGGCAATCTGGACATAAGCACAAGGTAAGACTCTTTACAGTAGATACTAAGGCATAAGGATAATTGTATGAGCTTATTTTAGCTTAGCAGGGCAAGCGTAGAGCCTAGAGAGATGAGAAAGGGAGAAAGAGAAGGAAAAAAAAAAGAAATGGATAGATTGATACATAGAGACAGAGATAGAAAGAGACAAATACAGAAATAGAGACAGAGAGATATATAGAGAGAGACAGAGAAAGAGATAGGCAAAGAGACAGAAACAGAGAGACAAAAGAGACAGAGACACACACAAAGAGACTACACACACAGAGACTGAGCCAGAGAGACAGAAAGACAAAGAGAAGAGAGAGAAAGAAAGAGAGATTCAGACACAGAGTTAGAGATTTTCACCTAAGAAATGAAGGGAGGTTTTAAAAGCTTTACAAAATTACACAGCTAGGCTGCACAGTGGAGAGAGCACAGAAAGACATGAGTTTGAATCCAACTTTAAGCACTTCTAAGTTGTATAACCCTGAGTGAATCACTTTATCTATGTCCTCCTTCATTTCCTCCTCTATAAAATGAAGATAATAATTATACCTACTATCCATGGCTGTTGTGTGAATCAGACTAGATACTATTTGTAAATTATCATGTAAATTTTAAAGTTCTATGATAAACATCACCTATTACTATTATTAATAATGTTAAAATACCACTGAAAAGAGTGGTTGGAACAATGGCTAGGATTTGGAGTTTGTTTGCCTGAATCATCCAGAGCCACCAGATTTCTGGGTATTTTTCTTCTTTTCTTTGGTGATCTGGAGCCACCTCTGGAATTTGAGGGGGGGTGTAGAGTACTCATTTCCAAAGAGTTTGAAAAGAAAGGACTAAAGTATAGTTCTCTGAAAAAGTGGACAAGGTCTCTGAAGAAAGGTGGAAGCCTTCTTGCTGGGCAGTCACTAGTCTTTTTTGGCATGAAAATCTCTGTATAGCATAACAGGGCAAAGAAGGGTAATGTTCACATCATTTGAATCTCTGAACCAGTGAATATAAGGTATCAGTGTTACTTAGCAAGAGACGCAAATAAATATTCATAACAAAGGCACATGCATAGCTAATTGAACGATTTTTGTTAATATTACACTAGATATTCATGGACATGTGCCTTTCTCTATAATGAAAATACTGCCTTGGGCTAGCTTTGTTTTTCTTGTCTAGAACAATTTATATGCTTTCATTTAAAATGGATATAAACTCTTACTCTCATGACAAAATAATTCACCATTAATTTGGGGAAGGAATTTCTTTATTCTCTTTGTGGTACATTTATTGAAAAAGAAAACCCTAAATATATCTCAAAATTTCTCTTCATGTGTTATGTTTAATTTCAACACCACATTAGATGTCTACGAATAGTGATTTCAGGGATTATTAGGGGCAGATGTATTGCTATGTGTGCACATGAGAGATTTTCCTTCAAATTAATCTTAAAAGTAATAAAAAAAAAATAAATCCCCAGGAGGATGTTAGTATGGCATTTGTACTTGTTATTTTTCTTATCCCCTCATTCATTTAAAAAATAATTTCTTTTTTCCTCTTCTTCCTTAATTCACTGACACCTCGGCTCTCTTAGTCTTTGGAGCCTGGATATTTACAGTTCAGTATTGGGGATTATGGAGTAAGTAGAATCCTGTATTAATATAGGATTATTATAATACAGTTCTTTTCTATAGGAATACAAGTAGCTGTACTTTCAATTTGGTCTTTTTATCTCTAGCACCTAACACACTGTCTGGCACATAGTAAGTATCTAATAAATACTTGTCAAATTAAATTGTTGGATTTATTCAGCATGGAGAATTCCATGTAGGAATTCTCTCCACCAACACCAATACCAATATATCTTTGTACAACAGAAAAAGTGGAAGAATTCACAGTGAGAAGTCATGGCTTCAATTCCCAACACTTTTGCTTACTATCAGGGTGACTTTGAATGGCTCATATTCATATTATCTCCCTCAGTAATATAAACTACTGGAGTAGAGGGATTGTTTCATTTTTATGATCTCCTCAGTAATTGTCATACTGACCAGAACATAGTAGTCACTTAAATGTTTGGTGATTTAATCATGCATACCTAAATCTAGAACATTAGTTCTCACTTTATTTTGGGCTCAGGACCCATTTTCTTTTTTGAAAAGAGATTTTGTCTACATATATATTATGTCTATCAATATTTACCATATTAGAAATAAAAATATGTTACTGTTGTAATGAGAATAGTTTTGAACTCTTGGCCCCGATAGGGTCTCGGGGACCTTCAGGAGTCCCTGGACCACTAGTCTAGACAAACTGACCTCATTCCCAGCAAATTCTATCTCCCATCTCCAACTTTTGTACTGGTTGTCTGCCAACAGGACTCTTTCTCCTCACCCTATCTTCTTTCAAGACAGTCCAAGTGCTACATGAAACCTTTCTTGATCCTTCCAGTCTTCTCCTCAAAACTATCTTGTATTTATTTTGCATGTAGTAGGATCTGTCTTGTGTTTTGTACCCTGATTAGTTCTTTGAGGACAGGAACTGTTTCACTTTAGCCTTTTGATCCTCAGAATCAAGCATAGAACCTAGGACACAAACACTTAGTAAATGCTTTTTGAATGATCAGATGACCTCTAAAGTCTAATACCTCTTGGCTTATATCATTTCAGCTCTAAATTTATGATCCAGTGAATCCAGGGAATGTACACAAAGATTAAGAGACTTACCTGGCATCATAACATTACTATCCATCAGAGATAAGATTTAAATTCAGTTTCTCCTGACTCCATGCTCATCATTTTATCCACTATCCCATACTGTCTCTAAAGTTTATTTATCCTACAAGTCAAACCATGTCCCTTGAAACATAATAACAAGATAATAAATATAAACTTGCACATAATCACTAGATATGTATCACAACAAAACCAGAAGAAATAAAAACAATCATCAAAATAGATGCACAGTTATATGCTAACAAAACTGAGAACATAAAAGAGCTAAAATACTATCTAAAATAAAAAATTACTAAACCATCAGAAGGACTGGGTAGATATATTAAATAACCCAATATCAGATAAGGAAATAGATCCAAGTATAAGGAAACTTCCAAAGGTGGGAAGAAGGTGGGAATTTACCCTGATATATTCATGAAAGAATTCTATTACACTTTTAAAGATCAATTAGCACTCTTGACAAATTATTCTCAAACGCTGAAAAAGAAAGCAATCTACCAAAATCATTTTGTGGGACAAATGTAGTCTCATATTTAAATCAGAAAAAAATAAGACAAAAAAGGATATTCATAAACAAATATTTGTTTATAAATTTTACTTCATTAACAAATATTGCCTCAAAAAATTCAAATAAACATAGCACCTGATATAGCAGTCAATATGGACATGGAGGTTAATCCCATACATGGAATTAACATTTTCTTCAAACAAAAAACAACAACAACAACAAAAGAACTAAGCACATTCTCCTACCCATTTTACTTCCCACATTTAGTAAGAATCACCAAAAAAGTGATTTGGGGATAAATCTGCATCCAAAATAAAAAAGGAAAGAGAAAATCTTTACACGAAATATACATATCCAAATGAAATTATTTGAAAGATATTCTTTAAAAGTCAATTTAGGTCTCATGACTAAAGAAAGGGACTGCTACAAATTTACTAATCTACACCAAATGAGCTTGAAAATTACAAGCATACTTTGTTGCTGCTCTTTGATGTCTCTTTTTTACTCTATTTGAGATTTTCTTGGCAAAGACACTGGAATGATGTGTCATTTCTTTCTCCAGCTTATTTTGCAGATGAGGAAACTGAGGCAAGCAGAGAAATTATTTGTCCAGTAACACACAGCTAGGTAAGTGTTTGAGGTCAGATTTTGTAGAGACCCAGAACTTTGGGCAAGTATACTTGAAACAAGAATACTTGAAACAAGGATATTTATGACAAGGTGTTAACTCACTGGAATTGATGAAATGATAGTTCTTTAGTATACACATATTTAGTACTTAGCATTGTGATGTAATGGTTCTCTAGTTCATCACATACATAGTGTGCTGTAATGATGTAATCATACCAAGATATTTAAGGGCTAAGAAGCAATAGAAATGAGACATTCTATTTTTGACTATCCTTCTAGTGGCTCTCCTGCCTCCTGTACTCCTCCACTAAGATCAAGGCTGGTCCCCAAGGTCCCTCCAGAAAGGTTGCCCGAACATTATAAGATTTGAATTCAGAAAAATGAATCTTCTTCCTGATGTCAGAGCTAATACTTTTTATCAATTGGGACTACCTAGCTGCCCTATAATTGTTAGTTTTTCTGTAGTTATACAGAAAAAGATATGGGAGCTTAACTAGAAGTAGATATATGTGTAAATTTTTATTAATAAAATCCAAAATTTTATGGATACATGAATGTATATATGTACCATCATAGCTAAGGGATGTGTAAGAGAGAAAATGGTGGATTTTAGATGGATCTTAGGATTCACTAAATGGGGCAACATCCCCAGATATACCAAAATGGTCATGAAACTGTATTAAACTAGTGTCATTTGGTAAACTTAAAGTGTATACTATTGAGGATATACGCTTGTTTGTTTAGGAGTATGATGGATCAATTTGAAAGTTCCAAAGGGGCAACTAAGCAAGGCAATGGATAAAAAAATATACCTGGAGTCAGGAATATTTCATCTGAGTTCAAAGCTGGCCTCAGATACTTACTAGCTATATATATATATATATATATGTATATATATATATATATATATATATATATATATATATATATATATATATATATATATATATACACACACACACACACATATATATATATATATATATATATATATGTATATGTCTTGTGTAAATCACTAACCTTTTTTGTCTCAGTTTCTTATCTATAAAATAAACTAGAGAAGGAAATGGCAAACTTCTCTAGTATCTCTGCCAAGAAAAGCCCAAATGGGATCACAAAGAGTCAGATACAAGTTAATAATAACACATTATTATTACTATTATTAAAATTCTGCTTCACACAGTAGCAATATAACTTCTTAAACTCTGCTATTTCATTTATATATAAAATATGGATTATAATAGCACCTACCTTCCAAGGTTGTTGTGAGGATCAAATGATATATGTAAAGTTTGCATATATGGCCTACTCTAAGGCCCTTGAAGGCAGAAACTGGATTATTTTTTTAAAAAAATTTGTTATTCCCCAAGCTGAATTGAACTGAGCAGTTTCATAGAGAGACAATTTGGATCTCTCTACCAGCTCAGAGAAATGTTTCTTACTATTCATTGTTTACAAACTTTTGTCAATTTAAAGTTTAGAGATTCTATTCATAGGTAACAAATAACATTAAGTTCTTAATTAACTAATCATTTAATTCAATTGAGAGCAAATTAAGATGATCTGGTAAACAAAATACAACTCTTTCCATGGAAAGATGCTTTAAGCTTCTGTCTGCCAAATGTATTATCCTTATGGATTAAATTAAGATATCTTCAATCCATTATGTCCATCTAGAGATAGATATTTGTTTAATAGTTTCTGCATACCAAATAATATGGAGTTCTTTTTTAGGCCTAAAAGACAATACAGAGGCACCTGACAAAATCCCTACTTATAGACTAAATTGTAAACTTCAAGAGAGCAAAGGTTTCATCTTTGGCTAATCCTACCTTTTCCTAATTTAGTCTAACAAAGCATTATAATTTAGAAGAAATATATACATAGCTCAATCAGATGGATGAACAAGAAATAATCTAAAAAGTGAATTTTCAAAACAAACAACTACTTATTCAGATCATATTATATATAGATCCTACCACCCTATCATTAACAAATATCTTGCATTTTGAGAACGTATTTAGAGTTCTGCTGTTGATAATAAATACTTTCAAAGTGTAGCCTATTGTATTCCCACAAAGACTTGTGTAATAAGAATGGAAGTGAGAACTTTGCTATCTTTCTTTTATTGAAAAGGATTCAGACACAGAGGGGTTAAGTGACCTATTGGTCCAAGATGACACAAAGAGCCAAGGGCAGAATTGGGACAAGGAACCAAGTCTTTTGACATTTTTTTTCCCTTTACACACACACACACACACACACACACACACACACACACACACACATTCCCACAAAAAAAAAAAAAAAACATACATACAGCTTTCTTTACTACATTGCCCTACCTTTCTTTTTTTCCTCCTGAAATAAAATCAACATTGTCCCTTAAACTTCCAATTAGATGAATGGCCCCAATTCCCATTCGTCATCTTTCATTATTGTCTAGTGTTATCCATTGCTATCCCATCCCACCATCTAATGGTTCTTTTTATATTCACAATATAGCCTTTATAATGAAAAGACCAAACTTTCATGTTTCATAATTATGGGAGATTTTTGAAACTAGTTGTAACCTGCATTTGGCCTCATGATGCCTCTTGGAATAACAATGATTTTGCTTTTAATATATAAGGGCTCAGAACTGATTGTTGCTCCTCATCTTTTGCATATTAAAAAGGCTTCATTAATTAATATTCAGCTAGCTTGCCCCTTGCACACAGGACATCATCTTTACACTGAGTTCCCAAAAGACAAAAGAATAATTGTAGTTTAAATGAAAAGCTTTTGAGATCCCTTTGAGTAGAATGTTAAGATTACAAACATGAATAACATGTGCCAGAGACATAGAAATTTAGTCATTTTGTTTCTGTCCAATGTCAACTCTAAGATTGTTCGAATTGATCTGTGAACCTCAATATCTATCTGATTTTACTAGTTTTTTTTTTTTCTTAATGGAACTTGCTTTTTCCTATTTCTAAAGTCTTTCATAGCCTTTCTCTTCCTACTTTTCTAGATTTCTTACACTTTACTCTGCCAATGACACTTGCCTTTTTACTGTTCCTCCATTAACTTTAAAGAACTGCATAAATGTCAGTTATTATTTCTTGGATATTTGGTTACTGGTTGAACAACTGCCCCCCCAAAAATAGTGTTTAGTACTAGATCAGTCAGTTACCTTAGAAATACATACCTCTGTTTCATAGCTCTGTCTTTGGCCATGTTTTGGTGAGCAATTTTATTAATGATTTGGATAAAGAGTTAAATAGTTTACTAATTCAACTGTTAGATGGTACAATGCTGGAATGTAGAGCTAATTTTAAAAAGATCTCTATAAGCAAGAGTGAAGGACTAAATATAAGAAAATGATTTTTTTCATACATTATATGTGAATTCTTTCATTTAAGCCCACAATATCAATTGTGCAATTTCAAAATAGGAGAGCTCTGTCTAAAGAGTTGTTCATATGAAAAAGGGACCCCGGGTATTAATGGAAGCTCCATATACTTCATTAACATGATGAGGCTGATGGAAGAAAAAAAAAAGCTAACAATCTTAGGCTTCTAAAAGAAATAAGTTTATTATGGTTAGTACCAATAGGCAGAACTAGAATCAATATGTAGTTTTATTTTATTTTTTAAATTACAAAAATATTTCTTCTTTCCATTCCTACCACATTGAAAAAAAAGTATGGGAGGGAAAAAGAGCCTTTATAATGAATAGTCCACATTGACTATAGATTCAAAAATATGTATTTCTTACTAGCTTAAGCAATAAGAGTTGAGAAAGAGATTAAAGGAATTTGAGTAGATAAGGAGGAAACCAAATTATCACTCTTTGCAGATGATATGATGATATACTTAGAGAACCCCAGAGATTCAACTAAAAAAAAAACTAACGAGCAAAACTACAAAACACTTTCCACACAAATAAAGTCAGATCTAAATCATTGGAAAAACATCAAGTGTTCTTGGATAGATCAAGTGAATATAATAAAGATGAAAATATTACTTAAACTAATCTATTTATTTAGTGCTATACCAATCAGACTCCCAAAAAGCTATTTTAATGACCTAGAAAAATAACAACAAAATTCATCTGGAAGAACAAAAGGTCAAGGCTTTCAAGGGAACTAATGAAAAAAAAATCAAATGAAGGTGGCCTAGATGTAGCAGATCTAAAACTCTACTATAAAGCAGCAGTTACCAAAACCATTTGATACTGGCTAAGAAATAAACTAGTTGATCAGTGGAATAGGTTTGGTTCAAAGGAAAAAATAGTCAATAACTTTAATTATCTAGTGTTTGACAAACCTAAAACCCCCAGCTATTGGGATAAGAATTCACAGTTTGACAAAAACTGCTGGGAAAATTGGAAATTAATATAGCAGAAACTAGGCATTGACCCACACTTAACACCATACACCAAGATAAGGTCAAATGGGTTCATGATCTAGGCATAAAGAATGAGATTATAAATAAACTGAAAGAACATAGGATAGTTTACCCCTCAGACCTGTGGAGGAGGAAGGAATTTGTGACCAAAAAAAAACCTAGAGATCATTTTTGATCACAAAATAGAAAATTTTGATTATATCAAATCAAAAAGCTTTTCTATAAACAAAACTAATGCAAACAAGATTAGAAGGGAAGTAACAAATTGGGAAAATATTTTTACAATTAAAGGTTCTGATAAAGGCCTTATTTCCAAAATATATAGAGAATTGACTCTAATTTATAATAAATCAAGCCATTCTCCAATTGATAAATGGTCAAAGCATATGAACAGACAATTTTCAGATGAAGAAATTGAAACTATAGCCATATGAAAAGATGCTCCAAATCATTATTTATCAGAGAAATGCAAATTAAGACAATAGCTCTACACACCTGACAGATTGACTAGGATGACTGAAAAAGATAAATGTTGGAGGGGATGTGGGAAAACTGGGACACTGATATATTGTTGGTGGAATTGTGAATACATCCAACCATTCTGGAGAGCAATTTGGAACTATGCTCAAAAAGTTATCAAACAGTACATACTCTTTGATCCAGCAGTATTACTATTAGGCTTACATCCCAAAGAGATCTTAAAGAAGGGAAAGGGACCTGTATATGCCAAAATGTTTGTGGCAGCCCTCTTTGTAGTGGCCAGAAACTAGAAACTGAGTGGATGCTCATCAATTGGAGAATGGCTGAATAAATTGTGGTATATGAATATTATGGAATATTATTGCTCTATAAGATATGACCAACAGGATAATTTCAGAAAGGCTTGGAGAGACTTACATGAACTGATGCTGAGTGAAATGAGCAGGACCCAGACATCATTATATACTTCAACAACAATACTATGTGATGATCAATTCTGATGGATGTGGCTCTCTTCAACAATGAAATGAACCAAATCAGTTCCATTTGTTCAATAATGAATAGAATGAGCTACAGCTAGTGAAAGAACTCTGGGAATTAAGTGTGAACCACTATATAGCATTTTGAATCCCTCTGTTTTTGTCTACTTGCATTTTTTATTTTCCTCACAGGCTAATTGTACATTACTTCAAAGTCCAATTCTTCTTGTCCAGCAAAATAACTGTATGGTTATGTACACATATACTGTATTTAACATATACTTTAACATATTTAACATGTATTGGTCGACCTGCCATCTGGGGAAGGGGATGGGGGGAAGGAGGGGAAAAATTGGAACAAAAGATTTTGCAATTATCAATGCTGAAAAATTACCCATGCATATATCTTGTAAATAAAAAGCCATACTATATATATATATATATGTATATATATATATATATATATTAATACAACTCTCCTTTTAAGAAGTAGAGAGCATGCTTTATCATTCCTCTGGAGTCATGATGGGTTCATTGGGTTCTTAAGTCTTTCAAAGTTGTTTGTCTTTAAAATGTTGTGATTATTTACATAAATTATTCTTATGGTTCATCTCACTTCTCTATCAGTTCATAAAATTTCCTCCAAAACCATCTATTTATCATTTGTGACAAGCGAAAGATGAACTAGCTGAGGAAACAAAGATTCAAGTTTCCAAGATTATTAATTTATTATACAATACATGCCAATTGCATAACAAATTGAGACCAGAACTCCCCAGTTTAGGACTGAACCCCAAATACAGGGAGAGGCAATTTTTATATAATAAAAACAATTAATAAAAAGTCAATTAATGAAAAGAAAATAATTAACCAGGATACACTAAGTAATCAAATTTCTAATTGGAAGGAAGCTTAGGGACTTTCCAAGTTGAAAGTAGGAGAGTGAACAGGTGCAATATCCTGAAATTTAAAAAAGAGGTGTCCCATTCCCCCCAAGTGTTTGTGAACAATCAAAGGAATATGAAAATAATAAGTAGTTAATTACTATAGAGCAATTATCAGATAAGACATAGAGGTTGCTTAAGATATATAATTGTAAGAAATCTTGCATCAATTTTTGGATCTGATTGAGTTTCTGGTCAACACAAGGTAGGTCCTTAGTCAAGCATCTCTAAGCAGCAGGGAGAGGTGGTTCAGCTTCCCAGTCAAGTAACCGTATGTTCAAACAATACAACAAAGTCTTCTCACAATTCCCATCATTGAATACAATCTTATCACAAAACAGAAATTGGACTAGACCTATAATCGAGTAGGAAGAGAACCAAACTAACTCCAGAATTGAGTTCTAAGATGAAGTCAGTATAGTTCACTCAATTCCCATTACTATATGCTATCTTAATCCCTTCAATTCCTTTACATTTCTTGTTAGGTTCTTACTAAGTGCTAAATCGGTACTTAACAATTCTCTAGTTCATATCTTTGGTTCTGGCCTTTAAGGGGAGTTTACCCCTTTGAACTTCTGAGGAGGAGTTTACATATGAAAAGAAGTTTGCACAACCTTTAAAAGGAACAAGTTCATTGGTTGAAGTAATTTTCCCACAAGCCCCTGAGTTCTCACACGCCCATTCTCTGGGAGGATAAAAGAAGACAACATTGAGCAAGGAGGAGTCTACAGAGTTGGGACAACACTCTGGAGGATGAAGAGTCAAGTCTGGGATTGAGTTGAGATGGTAGTCCCCAAGGATAACTTAGAGACGACCGGACCTTTACAATTCAAGAACTTTACAATTTCTTATAGTACAATAATATTCTATTCCATTAATTTATATATCATAATTTCCTCAGTAGTTTCCTAAATTGATGGGTATCTTCTTAGTTACCATTTCTTTGCCACTGCAACCTGCTACTGATATAGGTCCTTTTCTACTTTCATTGATGATTTGGGGGTATAGATCTTATAGTGGCATTGCTGAATCAAAGAGTTTGAAAAATTTTGTAATTTGGGAGGTGTAGTTCCAAACTGCTTTCCAGAATGGTTATACCTATTAACAGCTCCCCCAAATAATTAACCAATGTGACTTATTCTCCCATTCATTGGAAAATTTATCATTTTCTTTTCTGTCAGTTTTACCATTTTTAATGGAATGAGATGGAATCTCAGAGTTGCTTTAATTTGCATTTCCAATGGACAGAAATTATAAGGAGTTGGATTTAGGCTCAATATAAAGAACAATTTCCTAACAATAATCACTAAACAAAAATGAAATAAGATGCCTCCAGAAATGTGAATTCCCCACCTGAGAAGATACTCAGAAAATTGGTAAAGGTATATGAAGAATAATCATTTATATAGCATTTCCACATTTGTAAAGCACTTTACATATTTATCTTATTCAATCCTTGCAACAAGCTTGTGGGATGAGAGGGAAATGGAGAATGCTATATTTTTAGATTCCCATTTTATAGGAAAGAAAAGTGAGACCGAAAAAACTTATATGACTTGCCCAGACAGATAGCTAATAAGCATCTGAGGAAGTATTTGAATTGACTACAAGCTTAGCACTCTATCCACTGAAGTAGGTGTTAGGGCACATGTCTTTAGACTCTAATATATTGTGATTTTTAGAGGGTTCCTTGTCTTTCTTTTGAAAGATCACAAGAAGTAAAATAATTAAACAAAATGTTGATACAAGTTGCAGGCAATTATTTTGCTCAGAAAATATTCTTCCTTTATGTAGAATGTTTGATCCCTTTAAGATTATTATTCTTATCTGTAAAATGGGAATAACTATAATATCTATTTTATAGGGTTATTGTGCTGGTGGAATGAGTAATGTACACAAAGCCCTTTATTGATCTTAAAGCACTACATAAATATAAGCTACAGTTATTAGTTATAATGATATTATTTTCATAAACAACAAATATTTTTAAATTTTGAGAAGGCTATTTTCATTAAATCTAACTATGATAAATAAGCTATGGAGTTATAGGTATCAAATTGATTCAATTTTCAGGAGACTATTTTAATCTTAATGCTAATGAATAAAAAAAACAGAATTTCAGGGAACTCATCATCAATTAATCAATCAAAAATAACTAGGTCATCCACTAGCTGTTCATTACTGAAAGATACAGAAAAAAATATGTTTAGCTCCATACCTTCAGCAAATCTGTAATCTAGCTGTGGGACTAATGTGGTATACATGAAACAAATAATACAAATATATTGTTTATGTGCCAAATTGCTTCAGTCTGCTCGATAAGTTGTATGGTTAGAATATTCCAGAAAACCTTCAAGAAAAAAGAAGGACCACTCTGGCCCAGAAAGAATGAATAGAATAGAAACAAACAAGGTGTAATAATAATAATAATAATAATAATAACTAACATTGATTTAGCACATAAATATTCTTTAATACATATACTAGAGGTATTATCATTATCCCTATTCTGAATCTGAACAGCAGAGAATAAAAGTGATTCATTTATAGACACAGAATTACTTTGTACCAGGGACAAGATTTGCACTTAGGTTTTCCTGATTCCAGATTCAACATTCTAGCCAATCAAACCCTACAGAAAAATAAAAGGAACATTCCAAGTGAGGAGAATAACATGGACGAAGTATTGTGATGAGTGAGCATTGTACTTTCATGAAACAATGAGGACACATGATTAACTAGAGCAAAGGGAACATGTAGGGGAATACATTGAGGGAAACGGTTGACTACATGGAGTATGGAAAACTTATAATATATCTTGAAAACCAGACAGAGATGTTTGTACAGGAACCAGGAAGACACAGAAAG